>NW_017731529.1:259412-260158 GCF_001890085.2 Hipposideros armiger
CTTCTAACTTCTTTAAAAACTCCCCCTCCATCTTTGATTTTTAGCAACTTCACTACAATGTGCCTACATGTGGTTTTCCTTATGTTTAACCTGCTTGGGATTTGTTGTCTTGGAGGTTTCCTAATCCTTTCTTCTATAGTGTATAATGTACCAATGAATGTGCCTTCAGGAAAAGTTTCATTTCAGATATTGTATTTTTTTCTTTCAAAAATGCCCATTTAGTTTATTTTATAGTTTCATTCCTGTGATGAGATTCCCTATCTATGTTATGCCCATATCAAGGATACACATGATCGAGTTGATGCATCTCCTTACTACATCTCTGTTTTTTCATGGAGGTAACTCTGATGTCTGGTACTCATAGTAGGCTGCATGGAATTAAGAATCCACAAGGTCAGAAAAGCAAAGAAACTATATATAGTTGCTTTCTTTATTTTGGCTGAGGAAGGGACTTAAATAAGTTACTACTGTCACCATGGTTATATAACATTATGTTCTAATTCATTGTCACTATGCCTACAGTACACCTACCAATGGCCTATCACATTACACTAATTTTTTTCATTTTAACTTCAGTAAATTGAACTCATGAGAAAAAAAAATCCAAAACACTACTGCTAGGCTCTCCATTAGACCACACACTCTGAAGCCAAATAGAATGAATTCAGATTCTGACTCTGCCAAGCTACAGGAGTTTGCAAGTTACTTTACTGTTCTTTCTCAGTTTACTCAACTTTAAAATTGAA
>NW_017731529.1:262833-264888 GCF_001890085.2 Hipposideros armiger
AAAAGTTTCTCTGGAAGTGAGTACCCCAACAAGCAAAGAGGTAGGTGGCCTATCCACATACTTAAGGAAGTTCTGCGGTCCTTTCCAAAATAAATGAGCCAACATAATTAACCATGTGCAAGAAATGAGCAGCTCTTTTGCATCACTTTGTTGATTATAATACCAAGTAGCTATTGCTGCTTGAGAATCAGCATAATCAAATCAAACTCAATAAACTAAAATGGAGATGGAATCTGCTATTTGGTTTTCAGGTAACACATGCTAATTAACTTTTCATTCTGTCAGACTAAGAGTTATATTAAAATAGCAATGGTTCTGTTCTTATATTCCTGTCGTGACATGTATATAATCTTCACTAACAGGACTTTCTATCTTTATTTTCATGACCTCATTAAAGCTTAGATATCATCAAATGTTAATGTACCAAAACAGAATTTGGAATAATTTATTTCCTTTACCTTATTGCCTTGTCAAGCATTAGAAACAATCAGTGTAATGGGCTATTTGCACCAACAAGACCTCCCCTGAGAGTACCACATCAACTAGTTCTAAATCTAGTAGAACCTATTGTTTGCACAGCCTTTTAAAGTTTTCCAAGCTCTGTCCCATGTAGCATCTCTTTTTGTCCTCAGCAGGAGAGGAATGTAGTATTATCCTTATTTTGCAGATGATCTGGCCAGTGAAGTCCAGTGTATAAATTACCTATGGACTGTGGTAACAAAGTGCCACAACTTTCATAGTCTAAGCCATAGAAAGGTATTATTTTACATTTCTATAGTCACAAGTCCAACACAGTCTCACCAAGCTTAAATTAAGGTGTTCCCAGAGCTACATTCCTTTCTGGAAGGTCAAAGGCAAGATCAGTTTTCTCACTCATTGCAGGCTGTTGGCTGAATTCAGTTCCGTGTTAAGACTGAGAGGTCCATGTTCAATGACTTCTAGAGGTCATTCCTGGCCACATTCCTTGGTTCATGGTCCCCTCATCCATCTTCAAATCCAGCAACATTGGGTTTGTCATTTCACACCTTTAATCCCTCCTCCTTCTACTACTGTCTCTCTGAGTACAGTTGGGAAACATTCTCTACTTGTAAGGTCCAATTTATTAGGTTGGGCCTACCTGGATAACCCAGGCTACTCTTCCCATCTCATGATCTTTAACCTTAATTACATCTTCAAGTACTTTTTGCCATGCAAGTTGACATATATACAGGTTCTGGTGTTAGAGCATGGATATTTTTGTAAGCGCCATTATTCTACCTACTATTGGGTTGTCGGAAAAGTCATCATGTATTTTTTTCTATGTTTTTCATTGCAAAAATGCATCATGACTTTTCTGACAACCCAATATATTCAAAGAAGGCTAATTCAGGTATGTGGGGTTTTCTCCCAGGCTCAAAAATTATAGAGGTTAGAAAGAATTATGAAGAAAGATTTTGAACGCCCCTTTCAAACATGGTTCAAATAACAAAAATAATATTCTTAGAACATTATAATATTTTTAAAAGTTACCTAACAACTTGGAAGCCAGAAAACTTATCCTAAACACCTCTTGAGATATCCTGGTTTAAAGATGGAAAACTGATTAGAATTTTTTTTAATCTTACCTCAATTTGGTACCTGGCACAATTCACACTGCTTAATTTCATTGTAATGAGTTTGAAATTCTGTTTTCTACATCCCAATCATTGCACTATTTTTGTTTCTCCCATTGTGCTCCCTAAATCAGAAAAAACAATCAAAATAGTTTAGGCAGTGTATGTGTGGTCCATTTAGTTTTCACAAAGAAACTCTTCTAAACTATCCTGTCTGCATGGATTTTTAGTTCTTTTTCTGGAATGGATACTTCCTGGTTTGCATAAAAAAATTTTCACATATTTGCCTGTTCCCATAGGTCTATCCATATGGCTCTTTTCTTTATTTCCTTGACCTTAATCTTCCAATTTTGTGCATTCCAGGCTCCTGACCAACCTACTAAGCCATTTGCCAGTTCATGTTATCTCTCTCCACACAAAGATGATGATGGGGTGTACTAACCAAAACTTTGACCTTTGGGGG
>NW_017731529.1:265278-266773 GCF_001890085.2 Hipposideros armiger
TGCCCTGCAACTCTTCTACTGGGATTTTTCTAATGACCTCTTTTTCTATCACAAATACTTCTAATAACATAGTCCGTATGACACAATCAGCAGAGCCTCTTGTACTGCAACCAGGACCTGCTAGTCGTTTCTTGTTCTAGACTCTACTCAAAACTAGCAGACATTTACCTTACCCAGTAAGTGGTCATAGCAGTATTACCAAGTGCTGCCGCAAAAAACCCAAGAGGCTAACCAAGCATTTTTCTTCTCTATTAATGGTAGGACATACAAGGTGCAACATCTTGTCTTTTACTAAAGGAAATGTCTCAGCATACTTCAGCTCACTGGACCCCTAACATCTTTACCAGTGTAGTAGACCCCCACATTTGGGGGGCTTTGTCTCCCAACTTATGGTGTACATGTCTTACCAGGGCATTTTGAGGATTTACAGCCTCTGTTCATCAGATTTAAAATATTGCCATCAATATATTGGATGAAAGCAATGTCCCACAGTGTCCATGCTGCCCAATTCCTTTCAGATTATATTGCACAGCATGTGGAAAAGTTAATATTGACCTGGAGAAAGACTGTGAAATACACCATTCAGTGTAAAGATGAATCACTTCTTATTCTTCCTGATGGGTTTAGAAGGAATGCATTAATGAGATCAATAGCTACAAACTATGCACTAGAGACTTTGATTGAGGCTACTACTTGGTTAGGTGTGTGGTAATCCACTGACATGTCATGATCCATCCAGGTTTTGCAAGTGTCAGACATGTAAATTAAATAGAGATATGATTGAGATTACCAACCTTGCATCCTTTAAGTTTTTAAGTGTGGCTCTAATCTCTGGGATTAATTATTATTTGACTTACTATATTGGCAGGGTAGGAAGGAAACATATTTAGGGCTTCTACTTGGCCTTTCCTGTCAAAATAGCTTTGATTGAATGGGTCAAAGAACAAATGTGAGAGTGTATTATGAATACATATTTAGGAACTAGAGACATGATTACTAGGTGGGCCCATGGACCTAATGGGCCCACTGTGAGGTGGATGTGGATTAGAGCCCCTTTTATTATGAGACCCTGATATGTCCCTATTCTAATAGGAAATGGATGATGGTGCTTTGAGTTCCCTGGTGTCAGTGTCAACTTAGACCCTGTACCCACCAGCCTTTAAAAGGTGTCGGTATTCTTGTTTCTCTAGTTTATTTTTACTGTAGTAAATGGCTCCAAGGGTATTTGGGGAAGGACTTGGAGAATCAAACACATACATTAGTGTATACTTTTGCCATAATGTTGTATGATCCTTCCTCGTGGGGACACAGCCTCCCCTATGGTTGATGGATCCTGGGTGCAAGAACTGATTCAGAGACATAGACTGGCTAAGGGATCATGACTTTTCATTGAGCAGCTGACCTCAGCCTTCTACTCCTCCAACCTTAATTTCCTCTGGAGGTATATACGGTCTCAAGTGGAATATAGCTTTGGCCTAACCCATGCAGCTGTTGA
>NW_017731529.1:267818-269138 GCF_001890085.2 Hipposideros armiger
AAGACAACTTCTGCCTAGCACAGCAAAGGGGGACTCATTAAATACATATGTCCTTGACCCCTTTAAAAAAGGCAGACTAGATGCCTAGACGAACAACCCTAATGCTGTGTGCATTTTCCATGAGGGACTTGGGAGGGGGGAGGGGCCTTCACAGTTGATGCATTCATAATTAAGATACCTCAGCTTACTGCTCCTATATGGTAGAATGCTTGAGGCTAGTGTTCTATTTTCAGAGTTTGTAGAACAGAAAATGGTTCTGAATTTTTACCTTATGTATTTCTGTGGGAAAGTGCAGCCCAGTATGACATCTGCTGGTGCAACAGACCTAACACATTGTGACAGAAAACAGAAATGACAGCCACACAGAAACCCTCTGCCAAGCTGCCCTAGATGTGCTAAATTTCATGGCCAGGTAAATCTGGGCAGTTCACAGAGTGCTGATTAGCATCCTCCCTGAGGATGCAAAGCTCCCAGCCAAGTTTCAAAGAACAAACTAGTGATCAGGACATAAAATAAGTTCTATTAGTGGCCAAACACAGAAAAGTCATCAAAAAAGAGCCAAGGGACCCAAAGTACATTGAAGATTTTCAATAACACCAAATAATGAGCTTTTCATTTAGTTCGTATTTTTAGTCACTTAAATCATCAGAGCTTAATTATTTATAACAAATAGGACAAAATCAGGACAGTGTTTAGGTATTGAATTTAATTAGTCGAATGCCAAGTCCTGTTTTCACAGTGGCCATCTGTTACTATTTTGCTCCGATTCAACCCATTGTGTAACTCTGCAAAAGTTGTTGCAAACATTTGCAGATATTTCTATTCTAAATGTTTACTAAAATGTTAAATAGACAATATAATATTAAAATATACTTTTGCACATAGGATAGTTCTGTTACTCATCATGATGGCTCCATTCAGTACAATGGTTCACTAAACACTGATAAATAAAGCTTACCTATGCACCTTGGCTTGTTAAACAATTTTTAATGAGCTAAAACATACTAAAATGTAGAGCATTTAAAAGCTGTAACAAAGAACACAGATGTGTACGTGTATGTGTATATGTGTGTGAGAGAGCATGTTAGGTACTGGCCGTATTGCTGGATTGTCATCATGGCCATTTGCTGTGATTGTCCTGTTCATGTGTGGCAGTGCCTATTAGCAGAACTTACGTTAGGGTAAATCGAAATCCCTGAGCAAGCCATATATCTTCTTTGTGCCTCACTTTCCTCTTCTGTGAAATGGGGATAATAATAGTACCTATCCATGTCAAACAGTTTGAACAGTATCTGACAGAAGGTAAGCACTCTATAAAAA
>NW_017731529.1:272433-273330 GCF_001890085.2 Hipposideros armiger
AACCAAAGGAAGGAAGATGAGAACTATGCATAGCTCCTTGTAAAGAAGGCTAATTTTTCAGGATCTATAAATTTTTTTTATGGTTTCTGATTTCTGGTATTGTAAAAATTGCCTTTTAACCTACTCTTCTGAAATCCTGTAGGCTGAATAAACCTATATTAAAAAAATGCTAACTTGGGGATGTATATCCTACATTATTTTTATTAATTTACATAATGAAAATACATTTACTTTTTCTCTTATTCCTTCTTGAATGAGTTCAGAAATGTGCTTTCACATGGTTAAAATACTTGAAGTGGCTCCTATTAGTGAGTGGTGGTCAGTAACAAATCAAGCCTCCTCTGTCCTCTGAGTCTAAGAGGGAAGGCTTCTCCAATTTGTCCAGGCCAGCTGGAAGTGTGTACAACCTTCCTGTGATAATCCATGCATTACTCCTCAACTTCACTGTAGCAATTAGCTTCAATTATCTTTTTCTTTTTCTCATATGTTTTATAGGAATCATAGAGTTAACATACGGTTCAGGGTATACATTTCTGAAACTAATCATGTCATAGGGATCACTAAGTGCTCTCAGTGGGCCACAATTACTTTTAAAAATCTGGTGTGTATTTTCCCTATGCTGTACTTTGCATCCCCATGACTAGTTTTATAACCACCAATATGTGCTTCATCCCTTCACCTTTTTCACCCATCTTTTCAAGGTGTACTCTATTTCATGAATCAGAGCTCAGATATGCCATGAAAAGAACTCTTAATATCATATTTCTAGGTTTCAGTTTTTGGAGGCAATGTGAAAGTACCCCCTTTTTCTTTCAGTGGAAAGTTGGAAGAAACGTAGGGAGGCTCTCACTAAGGCTGCCAGACAAATGCTGCATTAAAATGAGGAGTCCTCCTTGT
>NW_017731529.1:277230-282845 GCF_001890085.2 Hipposideros armiger
AATCCTGTCAGGTTAGGGCCCCATCCTTATGACTTCCTTTAACTTTAACTACCTCCTTAAAGGTCCTATCCCCAAAATACAGTTACATTGGGGGTTAGGGTTTCAATATATGAATTTGGGAAGAACACAATTCGGTCCATAACACCCTGCTTTCGCTTACTTCCAGTGAGAAAAGGGGGAAATTCCACAACATGCCTCGTCACTTGATGGGGTAGAGTTCACAAGAGTCTCAGCTCAAGCTTTGCTCACTCTTGGTAGTCCATAGATGGAGCCTAATAGCGCCTTAGCACTCTCTTTAGGTATTTTATGTCTATTTTCTACTTGGGGGCTTTAGCTAAAGTTCAGAAATAACAGAAGTCCAATCAAACATTCAGTTACCATGAAAAAGTCTATCTTTTCTTTAAGATCTTGATCTTACAGGTGAACACACCCCTGTCTTCTCTGGATTGCCATAGCATTTTGTTGGTGCCTCATATCTAATACTTACCACTTCCTGTCATTTGTGGAAAGACTTGGCTCTAGGTTTCCTGAAAGCAGGAATCATATTTTATGTTCTATGGGGGCTATACATATCCCCCACAAAGTGTGTGGTACAACACCCAAATTTAGTGGCCACTAAAGATGTGTCTAATCAACTGATGTTTTGAGATAAGAGTAAGTAAAATCAACTATGGAGCTAGAATCAGAAGGAGGATCAAGAGGCATCCTGTAGCTTACAAAGGGATGGGAGGTCAGGTTTCTTCATTTTTGCCATTGAAGTTAATCTCAGTAATAATCCCTGTTACCCACAGAAGCAGTCATCATGAATTAAAACCCACTCTCCCAGTAAATCCTGAGGTCTTCCATGACACATCTCCAGACCAGATGGCACTGTGACTTTCTCTGGTCTGCCAACTTCTCAGTAAGGAAGAGAACAGAGGCAGAAGCATCAACATATTCACTTCTCTTGTCTTCTCCAGGGACTTCGCTGTGACAAAGACTTTACTGCTAGTCTTATGGTTAAAAAAGACCTGTGTTCTGTTTGGGATAATGAAAGAATGTTCTATTGAGGATGGCCTCAGAAAGGAGAGTCATACCAGAGGAAAGACTGAATTATCATTCTGTTTTCTCCATAGAAAATGATATCAAAAAATAGTTGTCATATGATGAGGCAATCAAACAGTATGCAAACAGAAAAATAGTATTAAAATTTTAGGCAGTTAATAATATTATAAACACTTTATTTTTTCTTTGTGGCATTGATAGTATTAGTCATATTTTAATTTGTTTTTACTTTCTTGCAGTTTTTTTTATCATTTTAGATTAGTATTTTCTTTTATGCCTAAAAAACTTCAAAATAACTTATTTATTGAGTGATATGATTTTTTTATATTTCATCATGTTTTTAAGAATGAAAACCTTTACCTTGAAGTGCCCAAGGCAGAAGTACTTAGTATGACTTATTTAGCTGAAGAAATTATTTCTTAAAATAACAAATAAGTAAAAGCCAAACAGCAAAGAAGGAATAAAAGTCAAGTAATAAGACATAATTTCTTTCTTTTTCAAAACGGATGCAATCTGGCATGAATGAGCCACTCAAATATTTAATAAAGTTTTCAGTAGGAAATAAAGATATTTCATATTGACAGCAAGCTTTGAATTTGTATTTTACTCAAGCGCCATCTTTAATTCAATGAATTGAGCCTTTTTAGATATAAGGCATTAAGCTGATGTGGAGCTATAAAAACTTTTTAAAGATATATTTTACTTACTATATTAGTCAGGGGTCTTTTGACTGCCAGTAACAGAAACCCAATCCAAACTAGTCAATGTTAAATAACTCTTGGCCCACATATCTGAAAAAGCATGTAACTTCATTATAGATCCAGCTCATTATTATCAGGAATCTTCCCCTTTCATTTGTTGCTTCTTCATTTCTCTGTGTTAACTTTATTCTTCGGCATTGCATTGGCTAAATGGCCACCAGAAGTTTCAAACTTAATGTGTATCAACTTAGGACCTCAGTAAAAGGAGAGTACTTTTTCAACAGTTTCAACTAAGATCTCTAGAAAAAAAAGACAACAGATTTAAGTGGTAATTTCAATGGTATAAGTGTTCCTGCCATACCTGATTTCAGTCTACCAATATGATATCACTGAATACGGAACTGGGAAGAGATGCATGTTCACATTCACCTCTTTTGAGCCAGTATGAACTGTTTCCAGCGCACCATTGTAATAATTAAAGAAAAGGTAGAAGAAGTTACTTCCATTTGCGGTAATCAGAGGAGGCTTAATATAGAATGTGGCATATGATCTGACCTTTAAGGGATCAGTAGAATATTTGCGAGTTCATATTATTTGTGATAGAATAAAAAAGTAAACAGAGGTTTACTTTGATCTCAAACAATCAGAGTTGGAAAAGGAGACATTTCAGGATAGCTTGTTTTTACGTGTTTAGGTTATTTCAGCTCGAGCCCCATACTGAGGTAGCCTTGACATTTCATGGGGAAGCAGTGGTTGTTTGGGGGAGGATTTCTATATGCTCAGGGTCCCATCAGGAGAAATTAGAATCCATTCCAATGCTCTTATCTTCTAAAGTCATCTTGTTTTATTATTTCACTTCCTCTAATGTCAGACCTGATTTATATGTAAATGTGAATATAGGTACAGTCACTTCAATATGTTTTTTAAATAATCATGCTGCCTCAAGAGGAATGCACTGAGAAAAATAACATGAAATTTGCATTAAAGAGTAATATAGACTTCTAGTTCTAGTACTGACATATTAAAAAGCTTGGAAGTCATCACTCCTCTCCTTACAACAAGAANTTTTTTGCCTCTTTCAGCTTCTGGTGGCTCTTGGCATTACTTGGCTTCCTTGGCTGTGGCAATAACACTCCTATCTGTCTTCATGTCTCCTTCTCTACATGTGTGTCTTCTCTGGATGCCTGTTTCTCTCTACCCAGATAATTCAAGATTATCTCCTCATTTCAATATCTTTCACTTAAATAGATCTGCAAAGATCCTTTCTTAAATAACATAACATTCTCAGGTTCCAGATATTGGACATGGAGATCTTTTGGGGGCATTTTCTGGCCTACCACAATTGGTATGGGAAGGAAGCAGTGGATGGACATCCCTGTTACCCTAAAGTTACAGGATAGATAAATAAAGTTCATAATTATCGAGCAAGTGAATCAGTTCATTGCATAGAGTTTCAACAAACAGATGGTAGTTTATGCTGCAGTGTGAGATTTCTCTGTAAGATTAATGACCAAGTATAGGGTACTGTCTGCATGTGCCTTCTGTTTGGTTGTTATAATCACTGACTACATTTTTAGGGTGAGATAAATATAGGCTACATGAGTATTTGTAAATGTATTCACATCAAGCTCAATTAAGGATCCCATGGATACTCATAAGGTTAACTTTGTCAGACAATAAAGCATGACTTTTAGTTATACCACTTTGGAATTCCCATGGCAGACTGCCTACATTGACCACATTTTAGTCGGTATTTAGTCGTTCTCTGACTTTTGATCATCCCTCTCATATAACTACCAAAAACCTACTGCTTATTTCTTTCACTTGAATTCTGATTTCTTTTTCTCTGCACTGTTCCAGCACTACCCTGGTACTTAAAACAATCTAAGCTTCTTACTCACCCTATAGTCTCTAAAAGAGAAGAACTCATAAGAAAAACTTATAGCTCATATTCTCATACTAAGAATCATAAGAACTAGTTAAGTGAGATGCCAACTAAACATGCCAGTGGTAGTGGCAGGTGGTATGATGTCTGCGGGCAAATGCACTGAAATACCCAAGTCAGTTAATGTTGGCAATTGTGTTATTATTGGATGTTTATGACTTGTAAATTAAATCACCATTGATTGAAATTGTGAGATATCCGAGCGAAGAATGAACATAATTAACTCTCTTGTTTGAGCCATCCATATAATCCATTAAATACTTCCATTGGTCAAAAAAGTTGATTTTGAAATATATAGAATTATCATATTTAAACTCTCTCTCTCTCTCTCTCTCTCTCTCTCTCTCNATTTTACAATAATGCAAACTGAAGCTCTGAGACATTGAGTTACTTTCTCAAGCTCAAAATTCTAAACTATTTCCATATGCCAGACATGTGGATATATGTCCATGTAGCTTGGGAAAGAGCTGAAAGTAAAAGTGAAGCAATAGAGAGGTGAGGCATAGCCTAATATAAGTTTGTGTGATAAAGGCCTAAGAAATGCAGATGTTGTATAAGCCAATAGGATGGCAAGCTATAGAAAAAGGGAGGAGAGAGGTTTAAAGTGATCTAGTCCTCTTTCAGTGAAAACTTAGGACAAGGGGGCATAAACAAGGAAGAAAAATGTTTGACTGTATTCCACACTGCTGCTTTCTATTACCATCTAAAGTACTATGTTCAGTTATAGGTACCCCAATTTTCCTGGAGACATTGACAATTGAAATAATATATAGCATAGTATGACTCAGAGATGAAAAGATCTGAGAATCAAGCTATACAATTTTACTTAAGAATAGGTAAGTTTCAAAAAATTATAATTGTATTATTCAAGGTTCTTTAGGGGCAATTAACAGAAAGTCTAACTGGCTTTAGCATAGTTTTTTGATTCATGTATCCAAAAGTTCAAGAAGTTACATAGCTTAAGATAAGGGCTGGCTCCAGGTGACCTAACACTGTGCTCAAGGCTCTGTTTTTTCTATCTCAAGGCTCTGCTTTCTTTGGGTTACCCTAATTCTCAGGCTGGATCTCCTTACATGCTCCAAGCTCATATGCTAGCATCTTAACAACTCCAAAAAATGGAGAGCTTCTTTTCTCTAGTATTTTCCATATAAGTCGTTGTATAGAATTCCATGGGACCAGTTTGGACCTCAAGCCTAGAATGGAAATAACCCCTGTGGCCAGGAGAATGGAATATACTAAGTGAGAGGGTCTCTGTTATACACACACCCTAGAGGTTGGGGAAAGAAAAATTTCACCCCATGGTAAATTGCATCAGTGGAGGATAGGATGGAGATAATTTCTCATTGGAAAATTGATTATTATCAGAAGAAACTGAAATGGATGCTGGGCAGGCAAAATTAGATGACCACTTCAATAATACCTGTCTTCAAATGTTTAAATGTGGAACAAATTAAAAATAGACTCAGGTTATTTTGTGAAGTGTCAATTGACATAACAAGAATTATGTATAGAAGTTACTGGGTAGCATATTTCTAATCATTACAAGAAAGAACTTTATAATCATGAAAGTTGTCATCAATGAATGGGCATACTATAAAGGGAGGATGTCCTGTCACAGGGAGTTTCCAAGTTAAGGTTAAATGGTTACCTGCAACAGGGATAAATACAAGGGATTTCCTGAACTGGGTAACAAGGAGGAGCAGATGAAATCTAAGACCCTTTCCAGCTCTAAGTCTGTAATATATTCTATAATCATGCTAGCTGAAAATCATCTGTTGTTGTTCCTTTCAAAACTCCTTTAAACTGTACTGATATTTCTGGGAGGCCTCTATCTGGCTTATAAGAAGACTGGATAATGAATTTTTGACCAGCATTTCTGTTGTTATGGTAACTCGAGAAAGGGACATAGCCAAAAGTATTAGCTA
>NW_017731529.1:285887-287154 GCF_001890085.2 Hipposideros armiger
GAATATATATTGTTACACGTTTAAATGGGCTACCTAAAGGACTGTGGAAACAAGCAATTCTTATTAACTGTGGATGGTTTCATCCTTTACTGAAGGCCAGAGGAGAAAAGATACCAAAACCAGATCTCAGACCCTGATTTGAAGATATGCCCTGGCCTGCGTTCTGCTAACAATTTTCTTTTATTTCATCAAGAAATTATGGAAACTAATTTGCTCAGCTGTCAAATGCGAACAGAGTGAAATCTCTTTGCAAAATCACTCACTACTGAGTTATTTTCTTAAAGAAGCCAGACTGTCTTATGTCTTACACCCAATCCAAAGAGAGTTTGATTAATGGCAAATCAGAAGTATCACTTTATAAGAGGTTCTCATCTAGAAAGCGGTCTCATGGCATACAACTCAAGGGTGATGCCACCATGTTCTTTCAAGGGAGATGCTCTGCTGATGCAGACAGAATCACTACCGGGAAGTGCTGCCAAGTTCTTTGAAAAGAGAAAATGGTTCTTACTAAATAACCAGACACTATTTCACAGTTTAGCTGACAAGCTTCAACTATATCTCCTTAGTATGTTTGGAGGACCATCAAGCATTTATCCAGTCATTGTTGAGGATAACTATGTTTCTTACACGTATCAAAAAAAAAAGAATATTATAAGCTCCCTCAGAGTTCAATCAATGACTTGGTTTCATTAGAAATTGCTCATCTTGCTTTTTGTCAATCTTCTAAATTTGTTAAAATTGGAGGACCCATTTTAATTAATTATTTCATGCAGAATGCAAGTGTTTTTTTTTTTCAAATTTAAAGGTGTTTTCTTTTTATATACTACCCAAACAAAAAAGTTATCCACTTCAAATAAATATGTGTCTCATATATCTCTCTCAAGACTCCTAGCCAGATTTTTAAAAAATATCAATTTCTGATAAAGCAGACAATTTTAAAACTTTACACATCTTAGACTTGGCTCAGAAAAATCTGTTCAACCCTTCCCCTTTCACTCTAATGAGATTAATATATCAAAAGGCTAGTAAAGGATAAAGAGGATCATTAAACCTCAACATGAGGCAAAAAATATGATGTATGAAATATTCATAAGCACAAAAAGAAGCATTGACTGATGGGAAGAAAAGAAGATGAGAAGTAATATCTGAAGCAAATATTACAGAAAAAATTCAGGAGAATTAATTGAATGATTGCTCCCCAGTGCTATCAGTGGATGGATGGATAGCGGAAAGTGAAGGAAATTAGTCATTAAATTTGATTTTATTT
>NW_017731529.1:287829-292996 GCF_001890085.2 Hipposideros armiger
TTCTTAA
This sequence comes from Hipposideros armiger, assembly GCF_001890085.2. Taxonomy (NCBI): domain Eukaryota; kingdom Metazoa; phylum Chordata; class Mammalia; order Chiroptera; family Hipposideridae; genus Hipposideros; species Hipposideros armiger. The sequence goes on from NW_017731529.1 coordinate 287,837, forward strand.
GTGCAGAGATGAGACTTGAACTCTAATCCAATAAGGCCAAATCCCATGTTCTAACCTTGTCATTCTGGATACCAGGTACTTCTTAGTAATATAAGGTGCTACTTCAAAGCACCGAAGTGATCTCTATAATGCTAACCAACAGAATGAGAAGTTTGCAAGCCCTTCAGATTCAGCATAAGGTTGAGCCTTAAGCTTTATTGAGATAATACAGCTTTTGGATGGGAACTCCCCCACCTTCATGCTTACTCAACTGACAAACCTACCTTGGATAATGTAACAATAGAGGAGCTGTCCCAACCTCATCTTAAAGTTAATTCCTTCACAGAAGCTTTGGATTCCATCACTTCCTGCTCTCTAGAGAAACAATCAGTTACCCCTTTTCCTCTTTACATATTCATCCTCTAGTCCCTAGTACATGTCAAACCCTAATATGTCTACATCATGTCCCATTTCAGTGGCTCCAATATAATTCTTTTTTTTCACATTCTCACTTCTCAAGACACTTAACAAAACTTCCTGATTCTATTTCCTCACTTTCTGCTCATTACTCAACCCATTACAATCTGCCTTCCATGCCACCAATCCAATAAAAACTGTCTAATAAAGATCACTTAAGCAGATGACCTCAAATTTTTACATTCACCCTTGACCTCCCTGAGTTTCACTACTGACTTTAACATTTCCTCAAATCCCTGATGTCCATCACCTTTGTCCGAAAACCTGATCTTTTTCCAGTATTCCCCAAATAAACAACTGGACGCATTAGTTATGAAAACCAAAAGCCTTGGATTCATCCTTGACCCCTCCTTCTCCCTCACCCCTCCTATCCAGCCATCACCAAATCCTAAAAACCTCATGGTTCCATCCCATTCTCTCCTTAGACAAATAAGAAAAGTTCCAACTACCATTATCTCTTCTCTTCACTGCTGCAATGGTTATCTAAGTGGTCACCTAAACTCTGCTCTTACTGCTGTCAAAAGAGGGCCAAAGTGATCCTCTTTAAATGCAAATCTTACTACATGAACTCTTTTCTAAAAATATATCGTGTTTTCCTATTGGTCTTAGGATAAAAACAAATCTACAATGTTCTGCATTATTTGGCCACCACCCCTCTCCACCTCACTTTGCACCACTCTGCCCCCTCTCATTCTGAGCATTTCAGCCACACTGGCCCTTTTTCAGCCCTTTGTTTGTGCCATGCTCACTCCCAGCACAGGATCTTTACACAAACCATTCTCTTGTCCTGGGAAGCTCTTTTGTCCTCCTTCAACTGGTAAATACATATTTTCATCTCTCAATATCATGTGCATAAAGTATTACGAAAACAATAGAGAAGGCACAGAAGGAGGAAGCCAAAGACTACTTCCTAAAAAAGTCCTGGGCCTCTGGTCTGATTCATGAAGGAACTGAGTCAGGTAAAGAGGGAAGAAAAGACCATTCCTGGCAAGGAAACAATAGGGGAAATGGAACAGAGGGATTGATACTCTAGAAGCCAAAAGTTAAGGGAGTAGTTGAAGGGAGATGAAGTTGAAGCAGTTCAGGGGATCAGTTTACATAGGGGTAAAGGGGTTAAGTTGTACTCTGTAGCCTGTAGGAGAGCATTAGAGGGTGTTAGGAAAAGGAAAAAGAATAACAGATTTAAAGTTAAGTGAATTGCCCAAAGTCACTAGGTACAGAATCTGGACTAAGACCTCAGTTTCCCAACATGCAGACCAAAACGCATTCCATGAGCCTAGTACATCAGAATAACCTAAGAGCTTGTTAAAACAGATTGTTGGACCCTACCACCAGAGTTTCTAATTCATCAGGTCTGGGATGGGCCTGCATTTCTATTAAGTTTCCAGGTGCTACTGATGCTGCTGGTCCAGGGACCACACTTTGAAGGTCTCAGCACTAGACTATCTCACTCAACAAATTGAGAGCCATTCAAAGAGATTTGGGTCTAAAAAAAATAAGAAAGAAAACCTGAGGCACAGAAACACCAAAACAACAGATAACCTAAGAGTCATTTATAATTATTTCGGGAGCGTGTTTTTTTTTTAGTTGCAAACATACCCTTGAGCTACAAATTAATCAGTCTCCTTGCATCTCATTTCCTTACCTGTGAAATAAGGACGTTGAGTCAGATGAGTGTTCTAAACTTTTGCAATTCTACAATTTAGCTTCTTAATTACATTTTGCTAAGGTTTTTGTTAAATTACTTTTTACTCCATAAGTATACATTTGGGTGCAAATAAGGATAGGAGAAAACAGCTTAAGAGATTCTTGGGAAGTGAGTGAGAGTTAAGAGAGGAATCTTATTTGTGACTAACAAAAAGAGTCTGGACCATGGTGTTGAACAAACAAACCTATGAAGGATGGTCATAAATAAAACATCAGGAAGGCAAAAGGATGTAATTTTCTCATAGTCCTGATGTTTAAAACATATAACAACTAAATTTTTTGAGGCATTCTTCTACATGATTGCATTTATCTGGAACATAATCCGAATGTTATTTTTTCTTTACCAAACATCTCAAACTATTCTTCTTTACTAGAAATGCCTTCATATCAGCTAAGCTTCCCATGGTGAGACAAATTTTAAAGCACCACACAAGTAGTAAACAATGTCCAGAGTCTATGTAATATTCATGACTGGGTCATTTTTGTTCCAAAAGCAGCATCGAAAAAAATGTTTTAATAAGATTTTACATAATTCTGTTAGGTCCTCGCTCTTTAGTAAAGACCTGAGAGACAGAGTTTTTCGTTCCAAAAGCTTTATTCATCCAAGCCTGGCGACCGCCTCACTCTGCAAGAGGAGAACAGCCCCGAGGTCTTGGAGGGTGGAAGTTTTATAGGGGTTTGATTTCCGGAAGTTTGAGCAGAAGCAGGTATAGAAGCAAAAAAGCAGTTAGTTTTTGTAAAACGTCCTGAGTCAGGTGTGAAAATGGGTTATCTGTAAAATAATCTATTGTTGTAACCTAATTCTTGCAAAGAAGAGCTTCTACTGTTAGCTATAACTGCATCCTGCTAGCTTAACAGGATCTTCTTTTATGTTCAGCTGGAGTATGACTTTTTCTTATTCCTCAGGGTGGGGGTATTTTTTAAACTGGGCTTGCTTCATCTAGGGTCTGGGCCTAGGTCCTCACAATTCCAATTTTCTTACTATTTTGCTTAAGTTGCATGTTTTTAAAATTGGTTCTTTAAGACCACCAGACTGTTTCTTTGTTACATTTTTATTTCTTATTGATCAGGTATTGGGAATTAAATAGTATCCAGGGCTTTCACCGTGGGTATTGATTTTGTCTTGTTAATGCCCCCTACATAATCCTCTGTGTTATTCACATTAAATTTTTCAGCTAGATTCTAAACAAATGATAATTAACTTTGTTGCAGCCCTAAAATTAGAGGAAATTAATAATAGGCTGGGGCAGGGTTAGGAGGTAGGGACAAAGGATGGGGTAGCAGTGACTCAGGAAATACAGCATTCGATTTGAGACTAATAATTTATAATTTCAGGAGGAATCTACTTTTCCATCAGTGAAATAGACTTACTAATTAATCTCTTCTGCCTGTCATGTGTACCTGTCTTTAATTTGACACCTTTATTTACAAGATTTCTTTGTTATTTTTAAATGCTTTCCCTCAATGTACCTTAGTTACTTTCCTTTGCCCCCAAATGGCTGACTTTTTCAAAATCACACGCTCCTGAGGGAGAAATTCAGGCTCTTTGTTGAGGTTCTTGATTACAAGTGACAGAGTCCTAGCTCAAACTAGGTTATACACAATAAAATAATTTATTGAAAGGGTACCAGGATAGATCACAGAAATGAAGGAAGAGCGGCAGGACCAGGGACATTCAGATGAATTTGGTGACTGGAACCAGAGGTCTAAGGTCAATTCTCTTTCCCTTCCGCTCCGCAATGAGCTCTTCTTTGCGCAGCTTCATGCCCTTCTATTACAGGAAGGCTTTCTCCATGTTATGAGAACATGGATAAAGGTTACTTGCTAACCTAATAGGCAAGAACGTTTTCTCCTCTAGCTCTAATGAAATTTACGGGAACGGACCCAGACTGCCCTTTGTCAGGTCACGTGCCATTCCTTGATCCAATCACTTTAGCAAAGGGAACGTAGTATTATGATTGGCCCAGTCTAGGCCACATACCGCCCTGATGTTGGTTCAGGTGCCCAAAGGGAAAGCACCTTGATTGGTAGCTTCCTGTTTGTTTTGGGAGAGAAGTTGAAGAAGTGTATTTTCCCAAATAGACAAAACAATGTGTCCACTTCTGTTACAATTACTATTGCAAAGTAACAAATCCCCCCAAGGATGCCTAGCCCATCAGAGCGGATATTGGCCATGAGCAATTATCCTCACTTTATTTAGTTTGTATTGACAGAATAGCAAGCCTTACCCCCAGCAGAGCTTCCTATATGAAGACCACATGGCAAATCCTCAGCAACAGCTCCCAAGGGTACTATGATGGCAACTCTGAGGAGCAGCAGCTCCTGCCAACAGTTCTTACTCTCTCTTTTCCCAGAACAGCTTCCGGTTCCCTCCATAGCTACACAGCTCAGTGATGCTCTCCCAGAGGGAACTCCAGGGGGAGTTCACCATAGAATTGGGCTGTGCTGTCAGCAACACAGCTACCTAACTCTTTCATGGAACTTGATCCAAGTGCCCAGGAATTGCATTAGGAAAACCAGTCCATAAAATACACCTGGTGTCAAACCTTAACCTCCTCAGCAGCCTCTTACTTTGCCCGGAAGTGGGGCACAGGTTCAGGTAGCATCTTCATAATCCCTCCATGCCCCTTAAGGGCTGGAGTGTGGAAAGTCCTGCTCCAACTGAAAATATTCTGTCTGTATCCAAGTTTCTAGAAGACTAACCAAGAGCCAAATTTAGGCTTCCTTTATATTTCCTCAACCCAAGATTTGCACATGTGATGTATTTCTGGGAGAGTACATTAGAAATTAATGCTATTCTAGAAACTCCAGAATATTTTTAAACATTGTGTGTCCCTTAATATTCAAACAACTTTAATAAAGAGTGTAGGTAGCAATGCATGTGTATATTTGATGCCTCAACTTATAGCCAAAATTTTATTTTTAAATCAAAACTATAAAAGGTATCCTGCTGCTATTAATAAAGATAATAAGTAAGAGAGAAAGAGAGAGAGAGAG
>NW_017731529.1:293388-296846 GCF_001890085.2 Hipposideros armiger
AGATCATCCTATAAAAAGACAAATCATTCTAATCCACCTTTTAATGATCTAGTATGAAGAACTGCATATTAGCCTGCTAAAGACTTACTCTTATTTCATCAGTATTTTATTGATAGCAATCAGATAATGTCATCAATGTTCTAGAATATTAAAATAGTTCACTATTACTAAACGTTTTTTTGAATGGCCCATTTTAATCTTCATTCTTTAGTACTCACTTAGTGCATTTTATACCTTAATAAAGTCCCAAACAGTGCTCTGATTTTTACACTTACTGTTGTTTGGGCTATTTCATTAAGAAACACAATGTTGGATCAATGGACATGCACTGGCCCAAGTAGCAACGGACCTTCTTTCAAGTCCAGGCTTGGCCACCTACCAGCTATATGCCCTAAGAAAAGTCAGACATTCACACTAAATCCATGTTTCCCAGACTTTGCTACATATTACAATCACCTGGAGAGCTTCTAAATATCCCAGCCACTAGGTCACATGCATGTCAATGACATTAGAATGTCTGGGGTTGGGAGCCAGTGTGCACCAAAGTTTGGGAAATGTGGCACCACTTTATTAAAATGAGCTGAGGTCCTTTCAATTCTAGAATTCTGTTTTTGTGGCTTATATGAGTTAAGATATTCAATAAAAAGAAACAACTCAGCAGGAGGAAATTATGGGAAGAACTGAACTTGTTTAAGCACCGTGAAGTAGAGAAGAGCCTGCAGCAGAAGTCTGCAAACAGGATGGAGCCTCTTTTGAGGAGTGAGTTGCTAGAGGAGATTTTACTTGTGTCCCACTTTGACCATTTCTGCCGGAAGAGGAGAAGTAAGAACAGATGTTTTAAGAACAAAAACACCTATAGACAGCAACTGTCCAATAGAGGAGAGACTGATCATACAATGTGGGGTGTGCATTGGAGCATATAAGAAGGAAACACACAAGACTCCATTATTTTACTCTCTTGTCAATTCTCTCTAATTCTCTCCCCTTCGTCTCACTTCTTCTTCTATGAGGCAAGAAGGATGGTGAATCCAGGGTCCTGACTGCTTGTGAATGTGAGTTTTGTCCCTTTAATAGAGGTAAGAGTGTGGTCATTGTAGTCTTGCTTAGGGTGATCAAGGACCTATTTGATGGATCTGTAGGGTGGAAAGAGATATAACAATTGTTGCAAGAGGGCTTAATAAAAAAGCAAAACAAATGCCTTCTAGCATAGATTGGTAGGACATACAATAGTGTTTAAAGCAACCCATACATATATTTGTCCATATTAGAAGGCAAGTGATCTATCAACCAGCTCAATGAATGAAACCATAAATTCCTCTGGACAAAAAAAGAAATAAATGCAAATGAAAACATTGTGGGAGTTTATTACAGGCCACTCAACTTGTGTGGAAATGAATGATATCTTTTGAAAACAGTTTATAAAAATGATACAAGATAAAATAATAAAGAGTTGCATTTACCTGGAAATGCCTTCAAAGTTTCATGTGCGTTAAGTCTTACAGTGCCTGAGTACAGTGCTTGTTAAGTAAATGAGTGAACTTTGCTTTTTGTTAAAGGTAACCTGAACCATTCTGAACTTTGTTTTGCTAACGCTTTTATTTCTCTAAAGTTAAAGGAAACAAATAATCTGAGAAATAAATCTGTGCCATCCCTTTAGTACTGCAGATCTTTCTCAAAGCTTTATTGCGATATAAATGGTACACAAGAAACTGTACATTTATAAAGTATACAAAACTATCACCACAATCTAGATAATGAACATGTCCCATATCCCTTAAAGATTCTTCATTCCCTTTTGTGATTCTTCTCTCTTGCTTCTCCTGGAACCCTCTCCCCCATTCCCTGATGAATGCTGATAGGCTTTCTGTAATGAAAAATAGAATGAGTGGGTTAGGTTAAGGAAGGGCTATATAATACTTAGAAGTATCACAAAGGGAATAGGTTACACTATAATTTATTATGAGATCTCTCAAAATGAAAATATCCTGGAAAAAAACTGGAAAGTCATTTATTGGCAATTTTGTGATAGAAATTCATGTTTTATTATTTAGAATATTATGTTAGGTTACTTTTAAATTATTAGACATCAGAGCACGTAATCCTCTATAGCCATAGCAATGAGCTAGAGTTTAAGAGAATAAATTCAACACTCTTACCCTATTCTGTAAACCACATAGCAAACGCACTTTCACCATGGGGACTTATAATGATATTTATATTGTTTAAATCAGTATGCCTCTATTTCCCTAAAACATTACTTCTCCATTTAATATGAAGTGTTTCTAGTCTTTTGGAGTATTATATAAACCTCTTTCTTGATTTAGTTTTATACAGTCTTACCTGGAGAAATGTAGTACACAGCAATAACAGTTTGTGTTCATGAAACCAAATTATAGGTAAAACCAACCTCAAAGAATGAATCAGATCTGTATGATCCTATTTTCCAGTGGCCCCTACAATAAATTTTTCTGAGATTTTTTATCTTCAATTACAAACTATATTGAAGAACTTCTACTGTGTAAGACACAGAGCTAGTCTATGCTTTGGAGAAATGGATAGATAGGTATGTGGGTAATTATTCTTTAACATCTCTGCTGTATCAGTCATGTTCTTAACAGGACACAGGAAGCATTTAAACAACAGGGTGTACGTGAAAGACTTCAAAGAAAGCAGTTGTCACCCTTAGGCCTAAAAGAGCAAAGATGTGATTAGTGTAACCAGTGGGGGCAAGCGCTGGACCCACAGATATGCCACCTGACAGGAGCTGTGGCTGTAGAGCCATGCAGGACTGCCCAAACCATGCTGCTAGTTATGGAGGGAGAGAAGGGAATAAATATCTCAACCCGTGCCACCCCACCCCACCCCCGTCCTCTGATCACCAGCCAGTGCTTGCAGAACCCAGCCAGAAGCCATAAGATTGAAATCCCAGGTAATGATTTCACAATTACATGCTACGATGTAAAGGGTTGTACTTACTTATTTGTTATTACCTATGATTCATCCATTATAAAGTACAGGCCATGAGAGCAAGAAACATTATTTTATTCGCTACTATGTCTCTACCACCCAAATATCTTCTGACACATAGGAAGTATTCAGTAGATATTTGTTTAAAGGTTGTTTGCCTAGGTACAAGTCTGAATGGCTGCTATTTTCAATATAAACTTCTTGGAACAGACAGGCTTTAAGCCCACTTTCCTAAATGGAAAATTAATTAACATCTAGATAAAGACTTGCCAAATAAATAGCTAATGGGAACAAAACTTGAACTGGATTAGAACAAAACACATAAAGGACCAAAACTTCGGGGCCAGTGTTTGCCTAGAAACAGGTGTGGGGTTAAGCCAAAGAAAACCAATGCAATAATTCTTGGTGAAAAGATTCAGCCAACACTAGGGAACCACATAGTCAATCTTCTAAATGGATTCTCATTCCCAACTATTAGTATAAAGAACCAG
>NW_017731529.1:298381-300349 GCF_001890085.2 Hipposideros armiger
GGCTCTGTGTACTGTTCCTGCCTGCCCAACCACACTTAGCTCTCTGACCTGTGTCCTACTACCCCCTTTTAGTCACTCTGCTCCAATGCTTCAGCCACACTGGCCCCCTTGATGTTCTTCAAACATGGCAAGCAGCCTAATGCTTTATTATTTATTTTTCTCTTTGCTATCATGTCCTGTAGGTCTCAGGGAGACCTTCCCTGGCCTTGTCTAAAATACAAATGTCCCACCTTCTATGTCCCTTGACAGCTTTATTTCTTTTTATGTAATTGCCGATTTACTGCATATTTTACTTGTTTGTATACTCCTTGTCTGTCTCCCCCCGACTATTCAGGAGGGCCCAGATTTTTGTCTGTTTCATTCACTCTGTATCTCCAGTGCCTAATATCTCTGGCACACAGAAGCTGCTCAATAAACAGTATTTAATATTTAAAAAATTATGTAGCTTTTCATTACACACTATCGTTTGGGAAGACATGCAGCTCTAATACGTTTCCAGGATTCATTAAACAAATATTTGTTGAGCATTCAAACCAGAAGGGGGCAGCAAAGCTTCACCAGCTCATCAACTAGCCACTGCGCTGAGCCAGCAATTCAGAGGGGACAAGTAATGGGAAGATTAGGCAGACCCACCTGGCCTGGGGAGTCTGAGCTGAAGAGGGTGAGGCCAGAGAGCTGGTTAGGACTGTGTCCTTGCCAAGGAGCAAGGAAAGAGGCAGGAGGAGAGGGAGATGACAAAGCTCACCCAGGAGACTGAGACCCACACTGGGGGTCCATAGAATGAACAAATAGCTTGTTAGGGAACCTAATTGGGAGGCAGAGTATTAGGCAGATTGCCCCAGCAAAGTCAGGCAAACCTGTCGGTAGTGTCCACAGGGCAATACCCTCTTCCACCCCCCACCCCCCCATCCCCCCAAAAGGCCTATTTATCTTTGTAGCCAGAGTCTGGAGTCAAAATGTACGTACCTCTAAGAGAACAGGTAGGGACTTGTGCAGGCCCCAACAAATGGTACCTCTTCCCTGGGAGCCATGTTTCTGTTAATCATTGAAATATCCACATATAATATTTTGTTATGTAAAAACAAAGATGGTGAGTGCTTAGGCCCAGGTGCACAAGAAAGCCAGATATTGGTGCCTTTGAATTATCAAAACAAATTAAAATAATCCTAGCCACAAATGGTAAGAAAAAGACAGGACCTTTCTCCATTATTCATTCAGACTCTGTCATTTACTCACTAAGAAATCATAATTCCTTAGATTAAAAAAAGAAAAGAAAAAAAGTATACCATTGTCCTTTCTACCCTCTGTTTTTAATCTCTTCAAGCTGTGAGTATTTCCCTAGTTCCTTTTGCTTCATATTCCACTTACCATTATTCTTGTATTTCATCCATGGCTTAGAGCTTCTCTGTTGAGTACAGTAGCCACTGGCCAAATGTGGCTTTTGAGCATTGGAAATGTCAGTGCAACTGAGGATCTGAATTTTCAATTGATTCAATTTTAATTAATTTACATTTTAAAGTTCATACTTGATTCAGTTGTTGGGGAACTTTTAAGTGTGTTTAGAATAATGAGTACATGAATCTACTTCTAACTGTAAATACTATTAAGCACATATATATATTTCCAATGAAAATTTAGCATCTGAATTGAGATGTTCTACAAGTATAAAGTATACACTGTATATTGAAGACTTAGTACAAGAATATAAAAAGTATCTTAAGGGGTTAATATCCAAAATATATAAAATGCTCATGCAACTCAACACCAAAAAAATCAAACAACCCAATTAAAAATTGGTCAGAGGATATGAAGAGACATTTCTCCAAAGAGGACATACAGATGGCCAACAGGCATATGAAAAAATGTTCAACCTCACTTAGCATTAGGGAAACATAAATAAAAACCACAATGAGATACCACCTCACCCCAGTCAGAATGGCTATCATCAATAAATCAACAAACAACAAA
>NW_017731529.1:300999-310023 GCF_001890085.2 Hipposideros armiger
TGTCAACTATAACTATATATACATATAGTCACGGGACATGGAGTAGAGAGTGGGAATGGAGTCAGTGGAATTGTAATAGATAAGCATGATATCTGGGGGGAGGGAAATAGATGGGGAGAGGGGGGTTGTTACTTTGTGAGGGTGAAAAGGATAACTATTGCATTGTTCTGTATACCTGAAACTAACAATAAAAAAATTTTTTTTAAAAGAATATATAAAGTATCTCAATAAATTTTATATTGTATATTGAAATAATAGTATTTTGGATGTAGGGGGTCAATAGAAATATATTATAAAGTTAACTTCATCTATTTTATTGTTATTTTTAATGTGGCTGCTAGAAAATTTTTAAATTACATGTATGTCTCCCTTTTCATTTTGGCCACTTATTTAAAATAAATTAAAATCATATAATTTCAGAAACTATTTAATATCTAACTGCCTTCAAATAAAGGAGGGGAAAAGCTCTTTTTTCTTCTCTAGACTATTTAAGTAGCTGCCTAGGTTTTTATTTTGTTTGACATTAATTTCATTGGCCAGAGCAGATTCTGTCTGAAGAGCTATGCAACTTCATTTTATCTGGTGCTCTTTTGCAAGTCTCACATCAAAGGGCTGTATGGGAGTTATTCATTTTGAGGCTTTCTGGTTCTTTATACTAATAGTTGGGAATGAGAATCCATTTAGAAGATTGACTATGTGGTTCCCTAGTGTTGGCTGAATCTTTTCACCAAGAATTATTGCATTGGTTTTCTTTGGCTTAACCCCACACCTGTTTCTAGGCAAACACTGGCCCCGAAGTTTTGGTCCTTTATGTGTTTTGTTCTAATCCAGTTCAAGTTTTGTTCCCATTAGCTATTTATTTGGCAAGTCTTTATCTAGATGTTAATTAATTTTCCATTTAGGAAAGTGGGCTTAAAGCCTGTCTGTTCCAAGAAGTTTATATTGAAAATAGCAGCCATTCAGACTTGTACCTAGGCAAACAACCTTTAAACAAATATCTACTGAATACTTCCTATGTGTTAGGAGATATTTGGGTGGTAGAGACACAGTAGTGAATAAAATAAAGTTCTACTTATAGAGGTGTGGGCATTGTGATTATTATAGCACAAAGCGGTTGTCACCCTTAGGCCTAAAAGAGCAAAGATGTGATTAGTGTAACCAGTGGAGGCAAGAGCTGGACCCACAGATGTGCCACCTGACAGGAGCTGTGGCTGCAGAGCCATGCAGGACTGCCCAAACCATGCTGCTAGTTATGGAGGGAGAGAGGGAATAAATATCTCAACCCGTTCCACCCCACCCGACCCCCATCCTCTGATCACCAGCCAGTGCTTGCAGAACCCAGGCAGAAGCCATAAGATTGGAATCCCAGGTAATGATTTTACAATTACATGCTTTGAAGTAAAGAGTCGTAGCTGTTTATTTGTTATTATCTGTGATTTATCCACTATAAAGTATGAGACATGAGAGCAAGGAACATTGGATGTCAACTTGCTATCTTGGAAGTCACTAGGGGAAGGCAGAGAAACAAACACAATATATTTTTAAAATCTGGGTAATTTCCCTGATACTTTGAAACTTTTGGGGTCTTACCATTTTTAGTTTGATATTTGACCTCAAAGTAAATAATTATCTGTTTTTAAAAGATAGTATGGATTTGGGGAGTGGTGGTGGTTGTAGTTTCAGAATGGTATTTTGAGACCCAGGAAAAAATGGCCCCAGTTCTGGCATTTAAAATAAGCTTTGCCTATCTAAAAAATAATATGTACACATACTTACATGGTATATTTACATGCATATTATATTTACACACTCAACTCTTTCTATTTTCGGTAGGATTACATCCTCTACCCTCTGCTCCTTCAATTTTGCCACTGAGGATGCCCAAATGTATAATATGGTAGAGGCTCTATTTTCTCTAGTGCATTTGTACAAATGACCTCAAACACATCCTGTCCTGCCAAGAGATGCTCTTGGGAGACTGGCCTTCCCATTACCAAGTTTTGCAACAAGTAGTTAGGGATGTGTTTGTGTTGTTTTCCACCAGTTACCTCCACCTGGTAAGCAGAAATGCACAGAACACTAAGAAGACAAGTTTTCATGCTGGAGGAACCCTTACTTTGCACCAGGGAAACCATCTACAGCTAAAATCTCCATGGGAAACTCTGGTATTGTGGGAAGCTGTCTCTCCATCTGGAGGGGCTCCATGTTATATATCTATATTATTTGCTACTTAAGAAAATGTATACCCTCTAAATATGCCGATTTTATCTTTCCATCATTCATACCACTATCCAATTATGATGACCCTGAATGCATAATAACCAAATCATACTTCCTTAGTAATTAGCTGCACAGTAAGAAGTTAAAAAATAAGGCACTATTTGTTGAAAGAGCCTAGCACATGGTAATACTCAATAATACACTCAACATATGTTATTTTATCTTCCATCAGGGAAAAGTTATTTTTTTCCAATACTAGAGAGCAATTGAAATTATTTTACATTTTCAAAATTATAATTTTGTTACACTTAGACCCAAAATAGAGACTTTACAGTGGGCACTGATTTATTTCATCAGTCTGATCTTGATCATTTCTTTGTCTCCAATCATGTTTGCTTCCTTTGGGCAAAATTTTTTATTTGATATCTTTTAATTCCATCTCCTTGTTCCCCTTGTCTCCTCCTTGAGCTCTTTCTCAATTGTAATAATAATGCAGAAATGAAAGGTTAGTGTCAAGGAATACACACAACACTTGTAAGGGAATTTCTCCTTTGCACCCCTCTGCCTTAAGCTATGAGAACACTTGCAAAAAATTAATTTGTAACCAAAAAATCTTTGCCTGTCAGCTTTCTAAAAGACTGAATCCAAACTCTGCCTCCATTTAGAAATCAAAGCTGAAGCTCTAGAAAAATATCTAGAATTACCTTATTTGGTAAAAAGCCTTCAAATGAATAAATCAAAGCAATAATTAAATAACTTCATAAAGATTTTTTAAGGCTGAAATTTTGCCTACTTTAATGTAAAACAACTGTTCACAAAATATGGCTATATATATTCCTGAGAATTTGTTTATAATCCTGAGATGTAATAAATAAGCACTTAAAGATGTTAATAATAAAGATTATAAACAAAATGTTAGGAATGGACCTAAGCCAATTTGATCATTCCTAATTATTAGATACTTTCCGGTAAATAACAGTAACCTAGTTCTGTTATACATAAGGACTATAGTTCTCCTCCCAAAAGTTTTGCTACCAGATGGAATATTACTGTGAAAGCAAGTCTCAGACCAAAATTTGCCACAGCTACAAATACTAGAAAACAAGTAGGCAAAAGAAAAGGTGACAATGGAATATTATTCACCTTTAAAAACAGGAAATTCTGACATATGCTATAACATGAATGTACCTTAAGGGAATTATGCTAAATGAAATCAGCCAGTCACAAAAAGACACATACTGTATGATTGCAGATAAATTAGGTACTTAGAGCAGTCCAAGTCATAGACACAGAAAACAGAATTGTGATTACAAGGGTCTGAGGGGAGGAGATAATAGGGAGTTAATGTTTAATGGGTACAGAGTTTCAGTTTTACAAGATCAAGAGTTCTGAAGATGGATGTTGATGATGGTTGTACAACATTATGAGTGTATTTAATACCACTGAACTGTACATTTAAACATGGTTCAGGTGGTAAATTTTGTTATGTGTATCTTACCACAATACAAAAAAAATTGGGAAGAAAAAAAGGTGATTAACCTAGTATCCTGTAAATTCAGTGGCATTGCTGTCCTTTGCCCTTTCAAGCACTTTGCAGGGAAGAGTCACTTAAGGCAGGTACAACACTATTCTAGTTGTAGAATTCTGCCAACCTTCTGGTAAGTTCAGATATCAGACACTTCCAAAAATGCTTAGACATATGACTTGATGGAGTCCTTAGGCTTAGGATCAAGCTCTTCTCAATAGCATAGCCTCGTGGGACTGTTAGATTCTTATTTCCTGTTCAGGCAAGTGTGGACATAACTGTGAAGTTCTCTTTGCCAAACTGTACATACTTTGAACACCACCAACATCAATGAAGAATCTATCATCCATATACTAATTATCAAGCCTTTTGACATGTATAAATGATAAATCTAGTCATTCTGGTTGGCTTTTCAAATACTAGCTAAACACCTCTGGGATAGATTCCTTATTAATTATTTCAACCATGAACCAATTGCCCTAGAGTATGAATTAATATACATATTTATCACACTAGTTCTCTACTTGTAGATTAATACCCCTTACTAGTTACTGGACTGCCCTTCATTAATCCTTTTCAAATAACACATAGGTTATTATATTGAAGCATTTTAAGGGCAGAAAATATCTACCTTCCTTACAACCTTTCTAGCTAAGTATTCCCCTCCACCCTTCTTAATTTCCCAGCTTCTTATTTTCCCTTCCAGCCTGATCTGTGAGTGTTTTAGGGAATAACCTCTATGCTAAACCCATTTTTCTGTCCATCTCAGCACTATTCTTTTCCCTGGGGTGGCATTGAGACACTGAGAGACTAAATAGCCTGATTTTCCTTTTATGTGGAAGGAATGAGAAAATGTTGGAAATATCCCACAGTAAACATATTCATTATAAATTTCATTATAAATTCATTATAAATTTACAACTTCCCACTGCCCTAGGAGAATGGACCCTAGTACCTGGAGGGACCTCTGTTGGTGAGCTCTATGAGGTGTGAAAGTTTAGAAGTAGAAACTAGACCCCCCCTAAATTGCTCTGCAGAAGGAAAAAATGAGCGATAGGAGAGATTGAAATACCTGAGGAAGGAAACACTAGGCACACAGAAGCTGGGGGCTGGGGGTAAGAGGTGAGCTGAGACCTGTGAGGTAGAGAAGGGAAAAGGAGTCCAGTGCTTGTGCAGCCGGGAACAGAGATTTAGAAAGAGATAGCAAAGTGAGCTTTTGAAGTGGTGTGCTGTGTGAGGTGCAATGTGATACCTTGAGAGCCACAAAATCGCTAAGATTGCAATATGCTTGGTGTGGTTGGATTTCTTGTGGAAACATAGAAAAGAGCTGACTGAGAAGAGAGCTGATATCTTCTGTAAAGAGGGTTACGTAAAGATGCTTAAGATGCCTTAGAATCCAGCTCTCAGTATGAGGGACTGAGATTTAGAACATTGTATAGGACAATGGAGGAAATGGAACCATGTTCTACACACACCAGGGATATTGTAGCTGGTTATTTCTGCTGCCTTCTAACTAGGTACCAAAGCAGACACACAATGACTCAATAATAGGAATTACCTAGATTTATCAAAGAGCCATAAACACATACGATTGATGTAGAACATTCTTCCTGCAGTCATTTTTTAAGTAAACATGTAAAGCATTTGGTACCTTAAAATTTTATCTCTTCATTTTTTCCTCTATTTTTTTCAGCTACCGAATTCTATCTTCCAGGTCTATCATGCCAAAAATACACAACAGAAATAGGAAAAACACATATTACATGAAAAAAGTTCATAAGAAGGCACAAGAAGTGTGGTCAAAAACTTAAAATATATGCAAATAGCCCAGACCACAGTTACAGCTTGGAAAGTGCTATTTCAAATCATAGCCAGTATCCACTTATGATGCAAGATAGCCAAATGGTTAGGATTTAGCACTACCCAGTTTAATGGTTACCAATTTGGATGAATACATGGAAAACATGGATTCAGAGGGCTCAGAAGTTAAAACTCCAAATAATAGAATCAAGATTTTTGAAATCTTGGTAGATTTGTATCATAAAACAAAATCAAAATGATGGTCACCAGCTATATAGATTGCCAGATATATAAAGACATGTCATTTCAGCTCCAGATTCACATTTCCATCTGTCTACTTGACCTCTCTCCTTGGATATCTTATGAGGATCTTAGGTTTCATACATCCCAAACCAAATTCTTGATCTTCCTTTCTAAAACACATTTATCTTCCAATGTTTTCTATTTAATCTGAATGCTACTACCATCTAGCCAATTATGCAAACAAGAAATACAATGCAGTCATTTTAGGCACCAACTTCCTCTTATCTGACAGTTTTATCTCAAGATCTTTCAAATATGAAGTTACTCCATTTCTACCATAATCCCAACATTTTTCCACAAGAGTACTGCAGTAGTCTCCTAATTGGTCTTCTTGGGTCTATTCTTAACTTTCTCCAATACATTCTCCACACCGTTGCCAGATTAATATTTTCAAAACATAAATCTGATCAATTCACCCAGATGCTGCTTGAATACTTCAATGGATTCTCACTGCTTTGGGGATAAAAAACAAAATATTTACCATAGCCAGTGAAGCCCTGTATGATTTAATCCTTTTTAATTTTGCCCAGATGTCCTCTTAAAGGACCTGTACACAAAGACTCACTCACAGGAACTCACCCTGGTCTCCAGTGGAGGGATGGTGACTCAGGGGGCTTCGGGGGCATGCGAGGGGCAGACTGGGGTGTGTGGTTCCCCAGCAATGGCTGGAGGACATAACCATTTTCACTGTGTGGGGTCTTGTTCCCATGCAACCAGCAGTCAGCACCATCTTTTCTGTGTTGAGCCCTCCCCCATGTAGCCAAATCTGAATCTCAGTTGCTCCACCCTACTGACTCACTGGGACACAGCTTTACCCAACTCTCCCCAAAACAGAGACACTTTCCCAGCAAGCAGCCAGCCCCATCCAAATTGCAGTCTTTCTTGGAAAACTATCAGAGGTGGGGCCGGTGGCAACTGGCCTCAGTGTGCTGTGAGACTTGCTGAGTAGCTCCAGGCCCAGCTCTGGACCAAACGAGAATGTACCTAACCTGGCGAAAACAGCCCTTCGCATTCTAATGACTCCCTGAGACCCTGCCTCATCCAACTTGTATACCACACAAGGCTTTATTAGTGGCTGAACCTTAAGGGAGCTGGCAGGTGGCAGCAGGTCTCAAAGTGTACTGGCTTTTTGCAGAGCTACCTAGACCTGGTACTGGTGGCAGCCATCTTTGGTTCACAGTGTGGTCTTTCCCACATGCATTCAGGTTTAGCACAGGCAGCAAACTATCACAGATCACTCTGTAGCTCCTACCAGGTAGTCCCCGGCTGGTCACAGACAGTGGTTGACCTGGGCCTGCCCCAGAACCAACATACTTGGAGGTTGGCTTCAGCCTACCAAAGAGCACCACCCAGTTACCCCACAAGTGACACACACAAAAGGCAGTCCCAACAGCACCAGAGCCCACTGTGGCGAATCCCACTCAGTGGGGTAAGCCCCCCACATAGTAGCCTTTATGCTGCGGACATGGCCAAACCCCAGAGCCAATCAACCTGAGGGTCAATTCCACTCACTGATGTGCCAATAGCAATCAAGGCTCAACTATAACAGGAGGGCACACACAACCCACACAACAGACACTCCTGGAGCACCTGGAGCAGGTGACCAGGGAGACTGTGCCAGGGTCCCAAAGGGCACCTATTACATAAGGCCACCCAGCCAAGATTGGAAGACATAGCAGATCTACCTGATACAGAAAAACAGACAGAGAGAGCCAACCTGAAGGAGGAAACAAATACGTCTCAAATGAAAGTACAGGAGAAAGCTCCAGAAAAAGAACTAAATAAAATGAAGGCAAGCAACCTCCTCCATAGGCCTATGGTTCTCAACCTTGACCATATGTTGGAGTCACCTGAGGTCCCACCTCATTGAATTCTGATGAAGTTATACCAAGGTAACAAGTGGGCATGAGTGTTTTCACAAGCCCTTCAGGATAGTCCAATGTGCAGTCAAGGTTGAGAACCACTGTTCTAAGGAGCCACTTTTCAGGTTGCTATATAAATGAGGAATATCCAGTTAAATTTTAATTTCTAACAACAAAGTATTTTTTTTAGTATAAGTATTTCTATACTAAAATGTTATCCTAAATCCTGTTCGAACTGAGTATCCTGTGTTCTTATTTGCCAAGTGTGTCAACTTTCGTTTCTCTGACTTTATTGTGTGGCTTCATAGGAAACAGGAGGCTAAATTACATTACTTAATTAGAAAGTATTACAACTTTTTGTCTAGTCTTCTTTCAGGACTATTTATAATAAACCTCATACCTCTAAAAATTTGTTTCTTAAAAAATAAAAAAGCACTGTAAATTCAGCCAGGTCTTTGCTTCCATTTGCTTTCTCTTGTTTTCCATGTGGTTCCTTCCAGCAGAAGGTCAAGTCTCTCTCAGGGTTTAAATCACTCTGATATCTTCCATCTCATTTTTCTGACTGTAGCTGGAAAAAATTTCTGGTTCTAAAGGGTCATGTGATAAGATTGGGTTGTCCTGGGTAATCCAGAATAATTTCTGTGTTTAGGTTCCTATCTCTAATTACACCAGCAAAGTCCCTTTTGGTATGTGTTATAACATACTCATAGATCTCAGAGATTGAGATGTGTATGTCTTTTGGGGACCACTCTGCCCATCACAGTTGTCTTGGGTGTAAGCTTCACCCCTTCATTCTGTCATACCCTCTACACCATACCTTTGTTGTAGTGGAGCACATCCTCCAACTGTTTCCTGAGAAAGAATGCGTGAAAAGAATATTTAAAACTTTTTACACCTGAAAATATATTTTTTTTGACCTCATAGCTTATTAATTTCTAGATTGGAAATTATTCCCTTGGAATTTATTTTATTTATGTTTCTGTAAAAAAGTCCAATGCCGTTCTGATTTCTGAATCTTCATAAATGATCATTTCTTCCTTCCTGGAAGCTATTAAGGTCTTCTTTCTAACCCATGTGCTTTCAAATTTCCCAATAATACACTTTGGTATAGATAATATTTAACCACTGAGCTGACAGCTCATGTCCTATTGCCCTTCAGTTCTGAGAACTGTTGTCCTGGTTTTCTTCATTAATTTTCTTTCTTCTATTTGTCCTGTTTTCTATTAGATATTTGACCTTTCCTTGTGTAATTGCCCTGGCTAGAATCTACTATACAATGTTGAATAAAAGTAGCAAAAACAAACATCCTTGTTT
>NW_017731529.1:310113-311015 GCF_001890085.2 Hipposideros armiger
CTTGCTTTATGGGTGTTTGTGTGTGTGTGTGTGTGTGTGTGTGTGTGTGTGTGTGTGTGTTTTAACATATCCTTTGTCAGGTTGAGGGCTTTCCCTTCTATTCCTAGTTTATTGAGTGTTTTTATCATAAAACATGTTTGATTTATCAGTGCTTTTACTTCAATATATTTAGGTGATCCTGTGATTTTTATCCTTTCTTCTGTTATGAGGGTATTACATTGATAAATTTTGTATGGTAAACCAACCTTGCATTCCTTAGGTGAATCCCTCTTGGTCGTGCTGTAAAATGCTTTTCTACGTTGTTGGATTTGGTTTGCTAGTTTTTTGTTGTGGAGTTTTGTATTAATATTCATAAGGTATATTGATCTGTACTTTTCTTTTCCTGTGATGGCTTTGTTTGGTATTGTTATAAATTTTATCGGATTTTCAAGTGGGATATCATTGCATACAGCCCTAGTCTTGTGACAAGTCTCCAAATAAGCACTTCAGGCAAACGGAAATTTCTGTATAGCAGAAAAAAACTACACGTTTTTTGAGGTTCATCCCTAGCCTCCTTCTCCTTCCTCAAGCCAACTAATAAAACTTGCTTTTTTATATTCCAAATTTCATTTATGGCCTTGATCATCTATTTTCATTGCTCTGAAACCAGTTTATGACTGCTGACAAGTCAACGTTTACTCCAGAGACCCCCCTTGCTCCTTGAATAAGCACTTTGATTTACCTCCAGCCATCAACTCACCTACCCACTGTCATTCGTCAAGAGTGGAGTCAAGAACACTTGAGTGGTTAATCTCGGTTGCACACAGGTGGAACCTGAAGCGCAAGAAGGTAAGCAATTCAGATCGTGATGTCAGAGCCCAACTAAAACCAGGTAGGTCGTGGTGCTGCCTTAAAAAGTCTTA
>NW_017731529.1:311805-380196 GCF_001890085.2 Hipposideros armiger
CGGGTCGGGGCTGCGGAGCTGCGCCCTGTGTCGTCGTGCGGGAGCTGGTGGGGAGCGTGGGCGCACCCCCCTCCCGCGGCCCGCTCCCGCGGCTCGGATCCACTTCCTTTTGTCTGGTCCGTTTCGGTGTCGGCGCTGCCGCTGCTGCGGTTGCCGCCTTGGGTCCGGGGCGGACAGACTTTCCGCGGCGCGGAGCTGCAGCGGGCGCAGGTGTGGAGACGGCCCGTGATGGGGGACGACGGTCACTAGCGCCTCTATGACATGTTTGTATGGACGGTGGCCTTCTGGAGAGCGTCCTCGATACATTTGTAACATCTAATGGTTTTAAGTGCACCCGGGAGAGCATTCATTAGTTAACTTCAAAGGAGCATTGTGTAGGCAGGTTACCATTCAATTACCCCATTTTATAGACTTAGACAGCGGAGGCTCCCAGGAGGAAAAATGATGATAGCAAAACGAAGCCGTCAGCACTTGTGGGAGCGGTGATGAGAACTCGTCTGACAGAGTTGTTCTGGGTCCAGCCGCTCGGCCGCAAACACAATTTAGCGCTCCGAGTGCCCGGCTGAGACTCATTACATTTTTTTATTTGCTCATTAATTACTGAAACCTCCCCCCCCCCAAAAAAAACAAAAAACAAAACCAGAACTGAGTCATTTCAGACTCCTGCAATAGTACCCCTAAAAATGATACTTAAAAGACCAGAATCATTTCAGTTGTTGAATAGGATCACTAGAGTTGTAGTAAGCGTTAAATTTCCTTTGTCTTTCACCTGTCAAGTCTTTCATCTCCTGTATAAATATGTTTGTCATTGGGCCCCAAAGATACTAAGAGATTATCATAGCAGAGCCCCTAAATGCTTATTTAAGAAATAGAATGGGGGAAGCCAGTTCTTAGGTATCCCTAAACATTGAGCAGCAAGTTTTCTTTTCTCACAGAAAAGAATTAAAACTTCAGAATAGTCATTTTAATAATTTTGATGGAAATTAACTTGTAATCATATACATATTATGTTGTGCTTTCTTCTCTCTCCAGAGCCATCAACAATTTATGACGTTTCCCTAGGGTTTGCTCTTCAATGATTTTGCCAGTAGATCTTTCATTGCCCCATTTTTCTTCCTCTCTTTGATTTACATATTTGGTTTTTCAAAGTGAAGGTTTTTTTTTCTTCTAAAATTCAAGGAGTATTAAAAAAAGCTGTTTTCTTGATAAAAAAACTTACATAGGACTTTTATTATTAGTGTATCTGAGGATTGACACTAGCCTCTTTAGTAAGTACCTCTCATAAATTAAGCAAGAGTTCTTCCAGTCAAGTATGCAGTGAATTAATAATGATTTTCATAGACCTCTGCAATATTTTGTGACATACCTGCCTCATATAATGCCATTTTATTAAGCAGCATAAAGCAAAAAAAAATTGACTTAAATTTTGATAGCTACATAGCACAAATTTTAGGGCACAGTGTGCCTACACTTATTTATTGACTCATGGGATAAAAGTTATCTTTCCCTTATACCACCTTTGCTTAGCTATCTGAAAAAAGAATGATAATCTGTCTTTTCTCTCATAAGGGGTATTTGGAGAATTAAACAAAGTAATGTCTGGAAAATATTTTGAACTTAATGGAAGAAACTGCTTTGTGACTTCAAAGCGTGACTCTAGAGTTGTGAAACACTGTCCCCTCCCCCAAACATGCTGTCAATGATGTTTTTAAAGAGGGGGCATTTGTGGTTACTTTAGGGGGCTGAACACGTATTGCAAAAGTACTGCTGCTATTCACATTTGTTTTGAATCTTTTGAAATTTTTAGTCAATTTATAAGCAACGTAAAAATTTAATTTTAGAGTTACTTTTATAAGCACTTGTATTTTGTTTGTGTTTTTTTCTTAAACAAAAATCTGTGTAACTCAGTTTGGACACCTGTTTTATTTGTTAAACTTGGCAGAATGATTCGTGCATAGTTGCGAAACTCAGCTCTACCTTCAAGATTTCACCACCCTTAAAGGATATTTAAAAGATTATCCTGAAGGCTATGAAGGCAATTTCAAAAGGGTGGTTTAAAAATAGTTTTAAGTAATGACAACATTGTTAGAACAAGTTTGCATCCTTCTCAGAGTGACTACTTTGAAGAGGGCAATGCTTACCTGTAGGCTAATGTTCTATATCTGTGAGTACATTTGCATGGTATTACACAGTTTGAAACTAATAATTTGTCTTGTAACCTATCAGTTATTTATTCTAAGTAGAATACAGTAAGTAAATCATGTGTAATACTGGAACAGTATTATGTTGGGGGGGTATACTTAATATAAAAGTTTGAACTTCACATAAATACAAATGTAAATCTTTATAATAATTTAGAATCATAAAAGTTGCCTCCACATTATATGTTTTGAGTATAATATAGCTGGGTCAAAATGGCCTCATCAAAATATAAAATTGCTATTTTCAAAAGAATTATTAACAAATTGTATGTGCAATAGATTTTCCTGATAATACCAGTTGTTCATTTTCTTCATTTCTGGGTTGTGTAAAAATTTTTGTAACTGTATTTTATATATATAGTAAATGCCAGAAGTCTGTTATAACTTTATTAGCAGTTAAGGAGATATTGGCCTAGTCCCCTAAAATCATTTAGGAGTTTTATGATACACGTATATGAAATCATTTTCTGAGGGAACAGTTAGAAGTAGGGAACTTTCTGTGCAGCCTATAGCTTGAGAATAGGGATAATACTGTGGCTACAAACTTACTCTATTCCACTGCATAATAAATTCATAATCAGGAGCATATAAAAAGAAAGCATACTATCCTGATGACATCCAAATGGAAAAAAACAATTTTTCATTATTTGACAGCCAGATCTCTCTTTTTAATTGAGATTGAATGGTTGGTTAACTTGGAGAAAAATCACAGATTTTGAGATTCAGACTATTGAAGTGACATGTATATTATCAGCAGACAAGCAGAAGTTTTCTCTAGAACAGTCTTTTAAGATAAGCAAGTGTGATGATAAAGATTATCTCCTGGTTATACATGTGGTTTGCCTCCCAGATATGCTCCATGTCAGTCTCATCCTATCTATGCGCTGTACCTTGCCTCTGACTCTCACTCTAATCTCTGACCTTCATGTTTGATTGCCACCTTTGGACAGAATGTAGTTGGCTCAGGAAGGATGAGGATATTTGTTTCAAGTATAACACAAACTTTTTTTTCTCCATTTGGAAATTTAATAGTTCATGTTTAAGGATTAGTCAAAGTTTCTGCTCATCAAAACAGCCCCAATAAGTAGGCAGTCCCGAATAAAATGGGACATAAAAATGCCCAAATCAAATATCTGCTTTGGCCCTAGAATACAATAAAGTGTACAAAAACAGAATCATGTTGATGAAAATTGAGTATCCTTGGTGCAGTAAACAACATTAACCACTTAGTTCCCAAAGTGTTTTGTTGCTTTCTTAGATTTTAGAAAATCTTTGAAGAAATGACGTGAATGTTAAGTCTTCTTTAAAAAGCTAGCTGAGAAAATTGGAAGGTTTACATTTTTTAAAACTTTAAAAATTTCTCTGTAGCATTGAGAAATATTAGAGATTATTCTAATAATAATGGAACTGTCCTCAGGTTCTGTAATCCTTTACCTGATTAGTTCACTGATGGTTTGATAGCTGGAAAACCTTAGAAACAGCCAATAGATCATTAGTATAGATTAAAAAAAATTTTATTAACGTTATTGGGGTGACATAGGTCAGTAAAATTACATAGGTTTCAAGTGTACATTTCTATAATACATCATATCTATATATTACATTAAAACAGCTTCAAAATATCCTTCATAAAATTGATGAGATAAACATGAAACTTAACCTTGAATGAGAATTATCTGGCTTGTTTAGAAACCTGTTGAAAAAATTTATCCAAGGGGCCAGAATTGAATTATGACACCCATGTAGTCAACACGGAATGACTAGTATAGACATGTGGACCAATGATATAATGAGTAAATTGGGGACTGTCTACTTAAAGTTTATTTCATAGAGCTAGAAATTAAAACTAAAGTATATTTTTTTCTGGCCATGTTCTGCCCAAATGTTTGATTTTAAGGTAGAATCTATTCTGTCCCAGACCATTTATCTTCTGGACAATTTATAAATTGTAAAGTAGATATTTACATAGCTGTACCTGTTTCACTTAGAACTAGTTAAGGCTGTAGAATCCTAAATAAAGCTTTCTCTGCTTTAGTCAGACATTAGACATTTGGCTCATCAAACAACCATACCCTTTCCCAACTTGGTATTTTGGTTTCTATTATTTTCCTTGCTCAAGATGCCCGTTCCTCTCCACTTTACTTGCTGTCTAAACCCTCTCTATCCTTTAGGACCCAGCTGGAATGGAGGTTACCATCATCCTAAACTTGGTGTCCATCATTCTCATTCATGTTTTTATACTTTTGTTACAACATATGGGTGTATCAGTAAACAAAATATAATATTGTTGCACATGCTTTAAATTTTTTTGTAACTGTTAACATGTGGTGTGTAGCATTCTTTGCTGAGTATATTTCTGCAGCCTTTTCCTTGTTTAACATACTTTGAATTTTTTTTCTAGATATTTTTTTCTAGATATTTTTTCTAGAAACTAAACAGCTTTAGCTTATTAACTTTGATTGCTGCATAGTATTTATTAAGTATCAATTAACAAAAATGCATTTGTCCAATCTATTGATGAACACTGGGTTGTTTAGAATTTTTTGCTACTACCATAAAATGTTGCTGAAATAAACATTTCTATGTATTTTCTTACATACACGCAAACCTAGAAGTACAATTGCAAATCCATAGGCACACATTTCATTTTTGCCAAATCTTGCCACATTGCTTTTCAGAATGGTTGTGCCTAGTTCTAGCTCCCCACAGTGGTTTATGAGGTTCTTGTTGTTGTTCCATATCATTTTTTATACCTGGTATTGTTAGGTTTTTAAAGTTTTCCCAGTATGATTGACGTGAGATAATATATTGTTTTAATTATAATTTTCCTGATTTCTGGTGAAGTTGAACATTTTTCATCTGATTGTTGGCCATTTGGGTTTTCTCTTCTGGGAATTGTGCTTTCATATTCTTTGTTCATTCTCCTATTGGATATTTGTCTTTTTAAAAATTTGTGTTGTAGAATTATTGTAGATATTAGCCATTTGCTTATAGTATTTGCAGATTTCTTCTTCTTGTCCACCTCTTAACTTTGTTTTTATTATACTGAAGTTCAGAAAGATACCAATATTTTAAATTTATCAATAATTTTTACTGTTGGAACAGTTTTATGACTCACCATGTAATCACAACCTTGGCCTTCCTAAGGTTTTCAACTTTCTACCTTACTTTCATAAATTCTTTCTAGATAAATTCTTTCTAAATAAATAAAATAAACATGTCACACAGTTTATCACTGGAATATACATAAAATTGTTAATATTTAACAATTTATATGAAAGAGTTTCCCAGTTCAAAATAGCATCTAAATAACGGCTTCCAGTGTAGCTTTTCTTATTTTTCATTAAGTTCTTATGAAGATGTAGAATAAAGTGAAAACTCACCACAAAATGAAAATGCAAAAACCAGGAGAAAATGACAGTTAAGAGGAGATTGTCCTCTGATAAGAGGACTTTTCTCTACATCAGCACCTGCGTTTTCCTACCCTACCCTTGTCTGTTTTTATAGACTGTCTGATAAATGCAGGCTAAGAGGCTTCTTTCTGCTCCTTCAGTCAGTTCCCTCAGAAACATGGATCCTCTACCAACTGGCAAACTGGGAAGACATCCCTCTCTACCCCTCAGATACTGCTCTGTCAGCAGGAGCTGCTGGACTTTCTTTCATTTCCTGTATTCCCAGCAAATTCCAGGAAACCACTAGACAGAATGTAATAGGGGGTTTGTGGTGGGTGCCCCAGGGCATTTGGAGACCCACAACACAAAGAACCCAGTGATAATACATAGCAGCCGTTGCGGTCATAGCCATTTTCATGGGTCATGTCAGTTCTCCCAAAGAGATAGGCAATAGAGTAGTGTGAATTGCTCCCGAGATGCGCTCTCTGAAAAACAGGGTGGAGAACACAGAACCAGGCGGGTGGTGAAGCCCATTAGCGACAGGGAGACCAGACGGAGTGCTTTGTACATCAAGAAGCTCTGCCACCACATATCTGAGCAGGTGGGCAGAAAAGTGACCGTGGGTCATTTCCTCACCTTGTCTATTTTACACCCAGTCTGCGCAGACCTCCCCATGATTGAAATGTGCAGGAAGAAAAAGAAATCAAACAACCCAAAATGAAACCTCTGGAACACTGTGAAACAAAGGAAGATTTATTATTGAAAGGACTTGTAATATAACATTAACCTTAAAGACTTGATAGGTAGTAGTCACATGAATACTGTGTTTTATATCCATAATGCTCAATTTGTGCTTCAGGGGTTCTGCAAATAATGCAGTATTTGACCACTTCATTGGTTTTGTCTCTTGATATTTTGGGGTTCTTTATAAGGTTTTGTATGAAGGGGAAAGTGCAACTGCTGCTTTCTTAAATGATGATTCTCAAAAAACTGAACTTTAATGAAGTTTTGGAAATCGAATCAATTTCATTAGGGGAATCCTACTAATCACCATGAAAAGTTTTATTGTGAAATGATGGATGTTGGATTTACTGAGAGTCATGATTAACTGTTCAGAATGTTCATGACTGTTCAGTATGTAGGATAAATTAGCGCATCAGATGCCTGGAAACACTTAAAGAAGGCAAGGTAAACCCTGCATTTTTCAGGAGCCTCACAATTTATGGGCATCACCAGCATAAATCACTGAATGGGAAGGCAGAAAAAACAACTAGTGTAGCGTGGTTGTTTTAGGATTATAGCGAAATCATCTTCGTACACCATCTAAGAGCATCACTGAATTTCTGGGAGATCCATGGTGAGAGACTGTATAGAACAGCATCTGCAGAAACATTTGCTGCCAGACAGTGGTAAATTTACAAGAAAAGCAGAATAAATGATAGCAAATTGGGATGCCAGAATGTGGCTTCCATAATTCCAAAGGGCGGGAGTACACAAAAGCAAAGCAAATACTACAAAAGCACCAACATCCATATGGTGAGGTAGGAGTGTGTGCAGAGTTTTTGTGGATTCTGTTGACTTATTGGGCCCTGCTTTATTTTCACAATGGCTTAAGGAGAGTACTTCTGATATCTCCAACAAACTGCTCGGGACTGAATGTAGTCCTCAAGCTTGGAGCTAGTCCCTGCTTCCACACTTACTTTCTGCTTTCCTTACTGTAGTCAGCTAAGATGCCAGCAGATAGGGGAGAACAGCCAATGATGTGTGTTGCCTCCTCTGTTCCAGTAAGTGACTTAAAAGAGAGCACTTTCCCCCATCTCAACTTTGAACTCTCAGTAAGGACTTCAGTCCACCTCACTCCTATCCTTAGAAATCTCAGAAAATAAGAACTTTCTCCTCACAAAATGGTGGAAATATTAATAGTTTGGGAAGTTACTTCTCTAGGCCTCAGTTTCCCCTTTTGTAAAATGAAGTTAATAATCCTTAACTCATAGGAATGTCCTGATGATGAAAGGAGCTAATGCCACTTCATAGGTACTGCACTCAAAAATAGTAGCTAGCACTTACTTAAAATGATCTCAACCCCTTGACTTCACGTTCTATATGTAGAGATTTTTGTTTAAAAAAATATGTAGAGTGTGCCACTTTCTGGCCTGTTGCTAAATAAAAAGAGAAAAAGTACTATTTTCTGATGGATAGCTTCATAAAGAGGATTATAAATAATTTGAAAACATCCAGTTACATATGGTCATCAAACCACATATGATGTAATGAAAATCAGTCTGTGTTCTAAAATGGAGTCTCTAAAAAATCAGCCTCTATATAACTTTATGAGGCTGAGACCAGCTCCCTTTGGTAGTGTTTGCTAAATTAAGTGATACCCATAAATTGAACCCTGACTTTAAGGAGTTAGGAAAGAA
The DNA here is from genome assembly GCF_001890085.2 of Hipposideros armiger. Taxonomy (NCBI): domain Eukaryota; kingdom Metazoa; phylum Chordata; class Mammalia; order Chiroptera; family Hipposideridae; genus Hipposideros; species Hipposideros armiger. The sequence goes on from NW_017731529.1 coordinate 319,819, forward strand.
TGGCTTTTTTTTTTTTGTCTTGCCTATGCTTGCTTGCTTGTTCACTCATTCATCGAACCTGTAAGTGCCGATACTGTCCTAGCAGTACAGACGATTAAACTGTCAAGGAGTTGTTTGCAACTCAGCAAGAAAGACACAGAACAAGCAGTAAGTGTGATGAATGTTCTGAAGGAGAACTAGAAAGGCTTTTGGCAAAAATATAAGGGAGGCCCCTGTCCCTCCCCCAGAAAGGGGCATGTAAGCTGAGACCTGGAGGCTAGGGGCAGGCTTGCCGAGGACCCAGGGAGAGGAGCAGGAGGAGAGCCAGTGGGTGGAGGAACTGAGAGAAGGCTGGCCTGCCGGCCTGTGGGGCAGCCTGGGCAGCACAGCACTAGGAAGCCGCCCAAGGGAGCAGGGGAATAATGATTCGTTTTGCATTTTCAACCTTCAGTGGAGAATAAAATACTTCAGATTTTCATACAGTTAAACTTTAGTGACTAGAGCCATAATTTCTGGCCTAGAATTTTTGAGGTCACATATGTGTTTATTGTTTAGAGAGTATATGGCGTGAAATACCTTCCTCTCCGCATATTTTTTCTTGGTCTGTTAAAGGGAGAGTGTCTGTCTCATTCTGCCTTTTTGAAAGAGCTGGCAAGGAAACTTTTGCCCCCATACCACCTTAATTCTCTTCCCTCCCCTGTTGCCCCTTCTTTCAGGATTCTGAAGTTTTCAGAAGAAATCCTAAGAACCACGACTATAACTCTCAGTGACATTGCCAACTAGAGGGGTTTTTTTTGCTGTGGTTAACAGAAAAGGGAGGGCTTTCGGTTATGATCACCTGAAAACCTATGTTGCAAATAAGAACTTCTCTAGAAATATTTGATTATATACTACATAGATGGGTTGATGAACATGTAACAAAGTAAGAGAAAGCCCAGGAAAGGGTGGGAGAGCTTGGCAAGTAGGTACGTATCATCAAGGCTACCTTTGGTGTTAGGGTGAGGTTGCTGGGCTCCCTGGTCTAGGGGTTGGATTAGGCCTTGGGTACACACGGGGCAGGGAGTTGAGAAATGAGAGCCCAGAGTAAAGCCAGGACTTGGGAAGGGCGACATTCTTGGTAGAAAAGTAGATTAGAAAAAAGGGTGACCCACTGACATGGAGAGGTTATAAGGAAGTCTATATTGGCCTAGTCTCTAAGTAGAAGGTGGAAAAGTCTCATCTAAAAAGCTTGTTCATTGAGTAAAAAAAAAAAAACAAAAGAAACCTATAAAATTTTCAGACACACAGAAAAATAGAGAATGGTATAATGAACCCTCAATGTACCACCATCAGCCAGCTTCAATAGTTATTATTCGTCCACTCTTATGTCTTTGTTCACATTATATAATTTTGCCTGTAAGTACCCCAAATTACAACATTTCTCTCTTACCTAAGGACCTTTAAAAAACATAATATCATAAAAAACATATATCACATCCACAAAATTAACAATTCTTTATTATTATTATCTAATACCTAGTTTATATGTAATTTGCCCCAGTTGTCTCAAAAATATATTTTTGAGTTCATTTATTTGAATCGGGATTCAAATAAGGTATACATATTGCATTTGGTTGGTATCTTTTAGGTTTCTCCACTCTCTTTTAAAAATTCATTTATTTGTTGGAAAAAAACCAAGTCATATGTCCTGTAGAATTTTCCACATTCTGTGTTTGGCTAGTTGTATCCTCATGGTATGATTTATTAATAACATATTCCTCTAGTCTCCATAAAGTACTTCCTAAATTTAATGTTCGATTCAGTCAGGTTAATTTTTTTTCTTTTTCTTTTTTTTATTTTTTTTATAAAGAATATGTTATAGATGGTGCGGAATACTTCTGATTGCATTACCTCAGGAGGCATATGATGTTTGGTTGTTGTTATGGGCTACATTGTATCCCCCCAAATTTATATGTTGAAGAACTATTTCCCTGTACTTCAGAGTGTGACTGTATTTGGAGACAGGGCCTTTAGAGAGGTGATTAAGTTAGAACAAGGCTGTTTGGATGGCCCTAATCCAATCCGACAGGTGTCCTTATAAGTAGAGAAAATTTGGACTCAAAAAGAGACACCAGGATGTGTGCCTAGAGAGAAAAGACCATGTGAGGACACAGGAGAAGGTAGCCATCTAAAATTTAAGGGGAGAGGCCTCAGAAGAAATTAACCCTGATGGCCCCCTTGATCTTAGACTTTCAGCCTCCATTCTGTTGTGATGTATGTTATGGTAGCCCTAGCAGACTAATACAGTTGTCCTATTTTTAGTTATGATTATTTAGTTATATTAGGTTTGATCTTTGAGTTCAGGTGGTAACAGCCTTATACATTCATTACAAAATGCTCCATCATCCTTTCTTTCTACTGGTTTAGTATCCATTGATGGTTTTTTCCCCCCTAAGTCCATCATTTTATTTGAAGTTGAAAAATTGTGATTATATTAATCACCCTATTTTATTAGCATTATGCCTCTATACAGAAGAATATTTTCTCACCACTTGGTTACCCTGAAATAGTCTGTATAGCAAAGGTATTACAGAATAAGTGCTTGATTTGATTCTTTCCCTTTATTTATCCATCTTCAGATTCTGACAATCTCCAAATCATCTGAGAATTTTTTAACTTGTGACTTAAAGACTTGAATGTATTCTAGCATGGTGAGCCAAGGAGCCCGAAACTGAGAAACTTACCTAAAAAGCAGTGCTGTGTTGGTGATCTCCCTTGAGCACCTGGTAGATACGCTGTGAAATTAGGCTTTCTAGAGGGACAGGTCCTCAAACAAGGTCCCACATGGGCCTCATGGTAAAGATGAATTCATATTCCAACATTACAAAACTCAGGAGGAAAAGAGTGAGAAATAATAGGCATAATTGAGAGAAAATTCAGATCCCCAGAAAATTTAAGTGAACCCAGCCTCAGTCTTGGGTTCTCTTCTCTGTCCTACTCACAGCCTTGTAGATCTCATCCATTTTCATGGCTTTAGGTATCCATCCCACATTTAAATCAGACACTCTTCAGGGCTACAGATTCTTGAATCCAGCTGCGTACCTTAACAATTCTATTTAACAATTGAGTAGACATTTCAAACTTAATATATCCCAAACTGAACTCCTGTTCTGCCTGCACCTTTCCCCATGTCGGTTGATGGCAATTCCATCCTTAAAGTTGCTCGTGCCAAAAATTCTACAGCCATCCTTGATTCCTCCTTCTCTTAGGCCCCGTATTCAATCTGTCTGGAAACTCTGTTTGTTCTGCCTGCAATATACATATCCTAAATTTGACCGTTATTCACCACCACCATGTTGTCACTCCCTCTGAGTCTTATCATTTGGCTGGATTTCTGCAGCAATGTGTTTCCATTAAAATAGAATTTATCTGGTAGAAGAGTTAATTGATAGTTTTAATAACCATATTTCTGCTTTATATGTAGAATTTTATTTAAAACTAAATCTACTAAGCCATTAAAAAAGTGCTACTTGATCTCATTTTTCTTTTCTAACTTTAATTTTGAGTAAGTAAGAGTTTACTGGGGAGCGGGCAGGACTTTGTGGAAGCACATAGTATGCTTGGACAACTATTTCAATTAAACTAGAATTACATGAGAACTTCAATCAAAATTCAGCCTCTGAATTGGGCTTTCCCCCCATGTAATGCAGTATAATGTACTTACTGAGAGGTTTGGCTCATAGGTGAACTTAAATGAAGAACGTGGCTTATAACTGATGTGTTAGAATTTCCTTCAATGCCCAAAGTGAGAGAACAGTAGCTCTAGTTGCCCCTAATTCAATTTAATGACATATATAGTCATATGCAAGGTATTGGGTAGTAGTGAAGAGCTATCAAGACTTAAGACACTGCTTATGCCCTTTCTCTGGGAGCTTCCAATTGAGAGGAAGAAACAAAGGTGTATGTTAGTACCTGGTGGCTTGGTGGCATAAGTACTAAACAGAACCTTAGGTACTACAGATGAACTGTTCAAGGGTAAGGGCTGCTCAGGAAAGACAGAGCGAACAATGAAAGTGCCAGGAACTTCAAACCTGTTTTATTTATTTATTTTTTCTTTCATTCTTTTTTATTTGCATGTTTTTATCTTGCTAAGACCCAACATTTTAACTGTTTAATTACATAAGTAATGTTCATTAGAAGAAAAGTGGAAAATACAAATATGCGAAAGAAAAAGATAGTGAGATGTTTAAATCCGCATATATTTTTCTGTTAAGAAATGAATTTATACAGTAAAATTATACTATAAAGCTTTTTTTCACTTGACATCATACTTAAAGCATTTTCTCATGGCAAGAAATAGACATATTAATATTTAATATATATTTTATGTTATATATATTTAATGACTATATTTCATTTTTTTCTTCAAACCCGTTTTAGGGGGACACGGTGGGATAAATAAGTAAATTAATAAGCCCAAGTCTCTTTCCTTCCAGATGAGTGTTTTATGTACTAACAGACACCTACTGCTTTTTTGGCTCCATTATCAGCAATCTTTTGCAGTAACTTAGTATAGCTGCCTCTGCATCCAACAAAAAGCCTCTCTGTGTAACTACTCATTTTCCCAGAAGGAAAAAAGGAGTTTGAAGCCAAGTTAGGATGCTTATCTTTTTATTTATTTATTTTTTTTTTTAAGCTGAGCCATCCTGCTACCTGTTGGCAGCTCAGCGGCTGCTCAGCTTGGGCTGGACTTGAACCGCTGTTTGCTCAGAGCTCAAACTCTTGAGCGAGCTCTTAACCAACTGAGCCACTCGGCTGGCCCCTAGAATGCTTATCTTTGCTGCCACTTTCTCATTGGATCCTTTCTTGATTATTGATACTTGACCCATCTAAAAGAATATAGCCATCCAATAAAAGTATGGCAAGATAGACAGCTACTTATTATTAACTTTCAATTAAGAGCAAGCTTCATATCATGTTAGTATATTTCCCATAAAGTAAATATATTTTAGCCCGTATATACCATTCTAAGAAATCAGCCTGAGAAGCATTTGGAGAAAGAAGGCTCTATTTGACCTCAGGATCAGTTCTTCACTAGATGTTTCCCTCTGAGAACCCTGACAATTTTGCCTACTCTGTCCCACGAAACTGGTGTAGAACCCCCCTCAGCCTCTCATAGACTTTCACAATACAGAATTTATTATTTGTGTTTCTTGCCAAAATAATAGGTGCTCAGCAAATATATATATATATATATATATATATATATATATTTGCTCAGCAAATATTTATTGAATGAAAGAATACACTCAAAATACAACTTAAAATTAATTTTTAAAAATCACCTGATTTTATTTTCTTCTTGCTATTGTCTCTTCTTGGTCCAATAAGAAATATTATTGGCACTTTTATTTAAAATATTTAGATATACCTTAGATTGGTCAAAAATCTCCAAAAATGGCTAAACCTATTCCTTGAAACAAAAACTTGCAGACTCATCATATGGTGATTTCTAAGATTTATATGTGAATCACACCTTTTTGAAAAGTGTGTTTCAGCTTTGCTCACAGCTATATTAATTCTGTATGTAATACCTTTTCTTATAACCCCTACCTAAGGAAGTATTATAGTATGTGAGAAGTAGTGCGTGATAAGAATGGGGCCTACACACTTACTTTCATTCATCTTTAGAATTCATTCCTTCTTTTACCAAAGAATGACAGCAGTTAAAATGGGCAAAATTAATCAAGATATAGAAGTTACAAAATGTCTGCATTTCTTCAGTGATTTTCTTTACAATTCTTAAAGGTGTCACTTGGATTGAAAGACTGCAGTGAACATTTAAGACGGTGTCTGGAGTATGCTTGTGAGAGAAAGGAAAGGGGAAAGGAGAAACTGGAAAGAATAGAGTGGTGGTGTTCAGCTTTGATTGTGAAGTTTAAGATGCTGTGGGAGAGGAAGTATTACACCTGGTAGCTACAGCAGCATCAAATTTTACATTACCTTTTCTCCCTAAGGTTAACTATGCATTGTGTCATGCCTAAGATGTCAGCAGGCCCAGGGAAAGTGAAGAGAAGTAGAGGGAAGGTAGGTGAGAGCTGCCTAGATGGGAATAAGGTAGTTTGAACTATTCAATAGTTGTTTTAATCAACAAAAGTTGGATGCTTTCCAAGAAAAATGTTTCTGGATGTGAATACCAAAGTGTATGCAGAATCATTTAAACAGTTACAAAGTTGTTGAAGTTGACTTCAACATGTTCATACCCCAAAGTGTGTACCCTCAACAATTATTGAAGAAGATTGAGGTGTCTTTCTGTAACTCATGATTTAGACAGTTTTAGAGTTCATAAATTTGAGGATTCAATTGCCATTTTAGTCCCTGCAGCTACCAAGTCTAGAGTTATAGAACTGGCAGTTTAGAAATCACCCGGACCAGTCTCCAATTTATGCATAGAAAGTATCTGATACCCTTGACAGAGATTGAAGGCTGACATGATAGGGATCCTTCCACCTTTTACTAAATAATACATGGTCTAGAAATATCTATTGAAGTACATAAGGCATATAAATTCCACAGGAATCTAGTCATATCTGCAAGACCCCATTTTAATTTCTGCTTAATGTAAGATTGCTTTGGGGGTCCTGATATGTTCTTGTATAGTTCACAAGCAAATGTGTTGACTGTCTGTTGCTTTGAAAATTCAGTCATTTATATTTTTTAACTCTTCACAGACCATTGATTGCAGTGTTATTAATATTTCTTTTCTGTGGCCTGTTTGGATTTGGGCATGCTTTATTCCAGCTCTTCTGTGTTCATAACACGTTTACCTCAGAAATATTAAACATCAGCAGGGGGAGCTGACATGGTTTGTTTTACAAAATAATACCTGGGCAGGTTATTCCCACCAGAGTCATTACATATGATACTCTGTTTGTGTGAGCAGTCATTGGTTCCAAAGCTCACTTCTACAAAAAAGCTGTGGATTACTTCTGCGGTTCCTGTGTCCTGCATAACAATGAAATTTCTCTCACTTAACAATATGCTATTTCTTTATATTACAAAAGGAGTATTCCTTTTCATTTCCTGCAGATATAGTGTACCAAGCACTTCCAGTATACAACCTTTAGGTGACTAATTATGCCTCAGTTCAGTGGCTACAAATACAGAATGCTGCTTTTAAGCAAAAAAAAAAAAAAAGTATATACACGTTTTAAAGTTAGCCCCTCAGCCCCTCAGAGAGTATGGGCAGCATTTCTTGATAAGTAGTAGAATATTTCTATTCAACAGGTCTTTTTTCTCTCTGATTTTAGTGGTGATTCCACCACCACCTCCCGCCCCCAAATCCTGGCAGAAACCAGTACATTTTTTTTAACCTTATATATACAGTTAAGGTGTATATATCAGATTTCCTTAAGTAGTTCTGATGTTTTCTTTCTTTTTTTTTTTTTTTTACTATTATCGCTATTGCAACAGAGTAAGTTTGACAGTCAGTCTTTATTTTTCTCCATAGCATCGTTCCTTTAGAAGAGCTAATGCCTGGTTTGGTTGTACATTAAAGAGGGATCCCATCTCATCACATTAAATGTGCTCCCATTGCCATATTTATCTTCAGACCTGCTTGCAAGCCAGTCGTCAGCAGATGGGGAGACTGAGATGTGTCTTTTAGGTGTAGTAACATGGTTTTGAAAGTCAAGGTTGGCATGGCCCCTTATCTGTAGTGCAGTTTCATTGGCTTTTTCTTAAAAAAAAAAAAGACCATATGTAGAAATATTATTTGCTCTGAGATGGACTGAACTAGCTAAATCAGTTTAGTGTTTTATATTCTAATTAATTACGCATTGCTCCTTTCACCCTTTTACCAATTTTACTTCTCTTGGCTATTATCTTGTGTTATCTTGTCTTTATCTTGTTCCAATTTTTAAAAACTATCTAGATAATTGATGAGGGGACTCCAAATTCTTTGGCCATTTCACTTTTTGAATTTTTATTCTTGTTCACTAACAGATGACGTTTGCCTTTTGAGAAATTATGAACTTTTATGCCAGGGATTTTATTCTATGCTTCTATAGCAGGAAAGAAAATAAAACAGCATTCTAATAATGTCACAATTGAGAAGACCGACTTGGGTTCTTTAGGTACTATTGTGGACTGAATTTTGTCCCCCTGCAAAAAAAAAAAACCCCTATGTTGCAGCCCTAACCCACAATATAACTATATTTGGAGACAGGGCCCTTCCTTCTTTTTGCTTTCGCCAACTGGAATGGGAATGTCTATCCTGTGCCTTTCCCACCATTTTATTTAGGAAGCACATACTTTTTCTGGTTTCACAGGTTCACAGCTATAGAGGATGTTTGCCTTGAGATGAGTCCTACCTCAAGTCTCACCCATACTTGGTTTGGATGATACTTTGGACTTGGAGTTGATTCTGGAAATGCGTTTGGACTTTGGCGACTGTTAGGGTAGGGTGAATGTGTTTTGCATGTTGAGAAGTACATGCATTCTGGGGGCCAGAGGGAGGAATGTATGGACTGAATGATGCCCCCTCAAAAATCCTCACCCCCAATATTTTGGCATTTGGAGATAAGGCCTTAAAGGAGGTAATTAAATTTAAATGAGGTCAGAAGGGTGGGGCCCTAACCCAATAGGACCATTGTTCTTATAAGAAGAGGAGTTGACCAGACACGCACTGCACAGAGGAAGACTATATAAGGACAGTGGGAAGGCAGCTGTCTGTAAGCTAGGAGAAAGCCCTTACCAGAACCCCACACCCTGAGCTTAGATTTCTAGCCTCCAAAGCTGTGAGAAAATAAACTTCTGTTGTTTAAGCCACCTAGCCTGTGGTATTCTGATATGGTAGCCTGAGTAAACTAATACAGGTGTACTGATAAGGTGGAAATTTTTCTTACACTTAAAACACCAGTGTTGCCCAGTTTCAAAGGAAGAGCTATTTTTAATTATCTAAATACCCAAGAAAACAACAAACTCCCCCTGTTTTGTTAATAAATATTAATAACTTTGAGTAGATAATGCTATTATTAGGTATCAACGTTCTGTAATCAACAGAATTTATTTTTAGAGCAGTTTTAGCTTTAAAAAAATGGAGCAAAAATTATGGAAACTCCCATGTGCTCCTTTTCCCCTACACAGCTTCTACTCTTAGCGTCCTGTGTGATACACATCACAATTGGTGAACGAGTGTCGGTGTATTATTTTAAAGTCCTTAGTTTACATTAGGTTTCACCCTTGGTGTGGTATTGTTCTATACGTGTTAACAAATGTATAATGTCATTAATTCACCATTATAGTATCATAAACTATGTTTTTACTGTCCTAAAATTCTATGTTCAGCCTATTCATCCCTCCCTCTCTCTATCCAAATAATTAGATATTAATATATAAAGATGATGAAATAGCTGGAAAACATTAATTTAAAATTGTCTTTCTGTACTATTTGATAGAAAAGTTAGAATATTTCACTTTCAAAGTTGCGTGCATGAAATAGAATAATAAAAATCTGTTGTCTATGCAAAAGGCCTTTATGTTAGATTTTTCTATCTTGGCCCATTCCCAGCTGTTCAAGATTTGGATTCCAAAAGTTGTCTTTAGCATTTAACCAGTCTGTTGGTGGTGAAAGGTATGGAACTGTTTATCCACATATAAACTGGTCTTTGACCAATGTCACGTTTATAATGAGAGAGCAGCAGACACACTTTCCTACATCTTCCGTTCTCCAGTAGTTCCTTGGTGGTGGATAAGTAAGCCCCCTGTAGGCAGAGGTAGGAAAATACATCTCCAATTCCTTGTCCCATTGGAGGCCTTGACTTCCACCTATCATAAAGAAATGACCTTGTATCCAGGGATCAGATAATGAAAGTTGTCACTGTTGCTCCACACTGAGCATTGTTACCCACTGTTTTTAAACAGAGACAAGCATTGGGTTATATTGTTTGGGGTTGTAGGGGACACAGACACACACAAAGAGACTAACTTTGAAGTCACTGCAAATTTTTAAAGTAATTTTTATATTGGAATACAATACACACAGAAAACAAACAGATCACAAGTGTATAGCTTGATGAATTTTCACAAAGTGAACATACCCATGAGTACCCAGAAAAACAAACAGTACATTAGAAATTAGTACAGTATTACTATAATACCTCAGAAACTTACCAAGCACCACATTAGCTTCTTTTTTAATTTAACGTTGTGTCCCAATAGATTTATTTGAGCAGCATAATATCCTTCAAATAAGGATAACAATGTGGAAAAATATTTTCGATGATTTTGTTCTTGCCACGTAAACTAGTGAGAAATGTACATATAGGGTGTTTTTCCTCATTGATAATACCAGAGTATTGGATGTAAGTCCAAAGGTTGAATGTAAACATTTTAAACCAAATACATATACCAGTATATGAAAGTTTTATATGCCAAGTAAATGAAAGTGATATAGTTGAGATGAAAATCAACGGAGGGATCTATGTGGTAAGGGAACTAAGAAATATCACGTCAAAGGTGTAGGTGTGTGTGTGTGTGTGTGTGTGTGTGTGTGTGTGTGTAATATAACGTAAGTATTGTTTATCCATACATGTTTTCTCCTCAGTATCAGGGAACAAATTTGCTAACTATTGTGATTTATATAGTTCTAAGAAGACAGAAACATTTGCAGCCCCAAAAAGGAAAATGGTGTCATGTATTATAACAGCACTTGATTTCTTTTTTTTTTTGCCGAAATATGAAAATCAATTTATTTAGCAATAGTTTAAAAAATTTCTTTATACAAGACCACCTGTGAATGTAATACTTTTTTAATTTATTTTTTATTATTAGTTTCAGGTGAACAGAACAATGCAATAGTTATCCTTTTCACCCCTCATACAGAAACAACTCCCCTCCCCAATCTACTGCCCTCCCACCCCCGATATACTTATCTATTATAATTCCACTGACTCCACTCCCACACTCCACTCCACATCCCATGACTATATGTATATATAATTGTAGTTGACATACAATATTATTCAACATCAGCTTCAGAAATACAGTGCGGTGGTCAGGCCTCTACATTCACTTATTAACTATCCAGTCCATATGCCTCTTATTTACTTTTCTTCTATTGTGTTAGCTAATAGTTGTGGTACACAGTTAAATAATACAGAAAATAGTGAGCGTTGTCTTCTTTTGATCTTCCTGATTTTCATGAAATGCTTTCAACATTTCACTAAACTTTAACATTATAATTGTTAAAGTTTTTAGTAGCTCCTTTTTAATCAGGTTAAAGAATTTTCTTTTATTTTTAGGATGCCATTTATTTTTTTTTTCAGTCATGACTAAGAGTTGAATTTCACTAAAAGTTTTATTTTGCATCTTTTAAGGTGTTCATGTGTTGTTTTTTCTTTTTTTAACCTTTTAGTTTGCTGACTATATTGTATAGTTTTTTGTTTGTTTGTTTAATTTTGAACCATCTTTGAATTCCTGGAAATAATCTTATTTGGTACAATTGTATTATTCTTTTAATTTGCTGGTGGGTTCTGTTGGCTAAAACTGTTTTCAGGATTTTAGCATCTATGTTCACTAATATATCGGTATAAAAATTTTTATACTCTCCTTGACTAGTTTTATATCTCTTTATATAATTAATATGTCAAGATTATATCATATTTGTGGAAATAGTCTTCCTTTTATGTTTTCTGAACCATGGTTATATAACTTACAAAGATCATTCTTTTTTTAAAGAATTGGTAAAATTTATCAATTATATACTTTTTGCCTGGGCCCTTCCCTATTTCTTATGGGATTTAGAGAAGATATTTAATTTATACTTCAGGTTTTAAAGTTGTTTGGTTTATTCTTGTTTTCTAATTTTAGGTTAATTTTAATAGTTTATAATTTTGTCCACATTATCTCAAGTTTAAATTCATGAATAACAAGGAGGCAGGTAAGCAAAATTGGATACCCAGGTGTATGGAATTAGACCTATGACAAATGCTGATATTTTACCATAAAAAAATTGGTCCATAGCAAAAGGTCAATGAAGGAATGGAACTTCTTTACAGAGATTATAATTCCAGTAGTTGGCTTTATAGAAAATTTCAACCAAATTTGTTATAAATATGTTTCTCCATAGGGACTCATCTATCCTTAGGTATTTTAATGGATGTTGATGGGAAATAATATTTTCATAGGCAACAAACACTTTTGAGACAGCAGAAATTAGACATTCTCAAAATGTGATCCTTGGCTCCTGCTGTCTCTAAGACCTATCAGAGAATCAGCTCAGACTATTGTCTTGGTAATACTAAAATGTTATTTGCTTTTTTTTCTTTCTTTCTTTTTTTTTTTTTTTTACTGTGTAACATTTTCTTTAATAACACTCAAGTAACTGTGAGTGAAACTGCTAGTCCTTTAGCAGAATCAAGGCAGTGGTGACAAACTGTACTAGCTGTTATTTTATTCTTCACTGCCATACACATGTAGTTTAAGACACCATTTATTGAAACAGTAAATATTATTGATTTTATTAAATCTTTACTCTTAAGTCATATATTTTTAATATTTTGTGTGAAAAAAGATGGGAAGAATGTATAAAGCACTTCTGCAGTACACTGAAGGCTGATGGTAGTCTTGTGGCAAAACCCTTGCTCAATTATTTCAGTTTAGAGCTGAACTATCCACCTTTCCATGACACACCATTTGTACTTGACTTACTGACATACTGATTATTCAGACATGACTATTTGTCAGTGTTTGTTGCAAGTGATAAAATTTGAACTTTAAACAAAAATTAGCACTTAGAAAGCTTGTATCCACCACCATGAACTTGCCTATTGCCCAATAATTAAAGAACTTTTGCTGAGGTTGGTGGTCATATTAACAAATGTTGCTTTTTGATGTTTTGTAATGAAATGTGAAATGTGTCGATATTTGGGAGATATGCATAAACTCAGCAAAACATTATTTTCCAAATGCCCACTACATTGAGGAAATACCAGAAAGTGACAGGGATATCAGAATAGACAGTGAAGTGCAACAAGAGGAAATCTATGAACAGGCAATATGGTGTATATCAAGCAGATTATTAGCAGCTAATGTGGTCCAGGAGGTTAATCGTGGGACAGGAAATAAGGTTATCATGACAAAGACCGTGACCCTGATGGGAAGAACTAGGGTCTGGGGAGAGCACTCATTCTTAGAAAAATGCATGTATCTGATCTGATCAGAACAGGACTGGGGACAAAAGCAATACAATACCTGTGGTTTCTAAGTCTTACCAGCCTTTTAGTTCCACTGCAGTCGTATGAACAGTCATACCAGAATTTTAGAGTTTGTTTTTCATGTCTGTTGACTCGGAACCCAGTCCCCCTGCAGAGTTCCTCCAAGTATTTCTGGGCATTGTGAGGCATCCATATATGTTAAGCAATAAGTTCATTTTCATGTTATGTTGTACTGTTTCCCAAGATCACCTTGTTTCTGCTTTTTTTGTCTGATTCAGCAGTTCTCTAGTTGCTGCCCCCAGGTCCTCAGAGTGTTAAAACCGCCTAGTATAGCTGCCCAACATTGTGTAGACCACATTAGAAAACCGAGTTTCCAGTGGTTTACTTACACCATTCCCTCTCTTCTTAGAACCCATTTGGGTACTGAGTTGAGGGTGGATTTGAGTTAGCAGCCAACAACCATGCTGTATTTCGTTCAAAGACTACCATTCTGGTCAGAGGTTCCTTTACCATGTTTGACCCCTTCTTTTAACATAAGTTCTCTGACAGAAGCCATCATATCTCTTTTATAAATATATTACTGTTGGGTAACCTCCAGTTCTCTTTTCAAGCCCAGAAATGTATAAACATAGCTTTATTTCTTCCCTTGGTCTCCTCTCATCTCTTGCAAAAGGACTTCTGTTTGGTTTGTCCCACTAGCTGGCCAGACATACTTAAAACTTGGTGTTGGAAAAAGACATTTTGTAAGCTGAGCTCTCTGTCAGATCTTGTTCATTTGATTTCAACACACATTTGTTGAGTGTCTTCTTTGGTGCCCGGTACCATGTTTGATTATAAGAATACAAAATTGGATAGTGCTTTTTCAGAGTTCAAAGTTAAATCAGTAAGATGCAAATATACACAGATAAGTGTACGAGGTGTGATCAAACAATACGGTGAACATTTAAATTTTAAAAATGTATTACAGTAAAAGACACATTGTCGTTAATCCCCCTCAAAGTACTCCCCCTGGCTTCACACACACTTATCCCATCATTCTTGCCACTTTCTGAAGCAGTTCTGGAAGTCCTCTTTTGTGAGTGTCTCTAGTTGCGCTGTCGTGGCAGCCTCGATATCCTGAATCATTTTGAGTTTGGGGAAGAGCCAGAAGTTGCATGGTGCCAGATCCAGTAATATAGGGTGGATGTTTTTATTTGACAGAAATCTCTTAACATAAAGTCAGGAGAAAGGAAAATGATATTACAGAAAGAGAGATCAGGAAATTTAAAAGAGGGAAAGCAGAAAAAGGTGTTTTGAGGGAACTGCACAAAGATTGGCATAGTGTTGATGTGGAGTATTTTTGGAGGGGACGCCAAGAACCAGTTTGGAGTGAGATTTTAAAGGGTGTCAAGGGTCATTTTTGTTTTAAAGGAAAGGTAAATGATCTTTTTATTCTCTTTATAGAAAATATTGCAGATTTGTTGTTCTAGATTATACAAGTAGTCAGGAGAGTTAATTGGTAAAAATAGTATGAGTCTTAACATTTTAAATTTTAAATGTTTGTGGTAAATGTCTTTTTTAAAAATTTTTATTTTTGAACATTGTACTTTGAGATAGTTGTAGATTCAGTTGTGAATTGCACATTATGGACTCTCAGAAAGATCCTGTCTACCCTTCATACCATTGACTTTACTCAGATTTCACCAGCTACATGCACTTATTTGTATGTGTGTTTGTGTGTGTGTATTTAGTTCTGCATAATTTTATCCCATGTGTAGATTCATATGAGCATACCACAATCAAATACAGAACAGTTTCATCGCAGGAGTCCCTTGTGCTGCCTAGAGGACCTTTTTGACTTAGTAAGGAGCTTAGACTGTATCCTGTAGGTTGGTGTTTCTCAAAGTGTGGTCTTCAGAGACACAGAATCACCTAACGTGCTTGTTAAATGTGCTGATTCCTACGGTAGAAACATTGAAATAGAATCTCTGTGACTGTGGCCCTGTGACCTACATTAAATAAGCTCCTCAGGTGCTTCTTATACCATACCTGTGAGATGACTTTGAGCTGACATCTGAATGATAGAAGGAAGCCAACCATGCGGAGACCTGAAGCAAGGAAGTCTAGACAAATGCTGTCCACTAGGAGTATAACACAAATCGTATATGTAATTTAAGAAATTCTCGTAGCCACACTAGAAAGTAAAATAAGAAACAAGTGAAATTAATTCTTACAATATATTTTACCTAACTGTATATATTAAAAATATTATTTCAACATGAGATTAATGTAGAAACTCTTAAAATATTTAGCATTCTTTTTTTCTACTAAGTATTCAAAATCCAGTGTATATTTTACACTCACTGTGCATCTCAATTCAGATTAGCCACATTTCAGGTGTCCAAGAGCACACCTGATGAGTTGCTGCCATATGGGGCAGCACAAATCAAGACAGAACGAAGAGCCAGTACAAAGGCCCTAAAGGACATTAATGTAGAGATGTGCATTTAACATCTGGAAGTTGACTTTTTGGCATACTAGAGCTTTGGAATCAGATCAAAACTAGATCTGTCACACACAGTATAATTTTCAGTGATTTGCAGTGAAGACTTATTGGAATCACCTACAGGGCTTTTTCTAACTACATGCTTGTGCTCCAAGATGGCGTGGAAAAATCTTGGGAGAGGGGTAGAAATGGGGAGATGTGTATGGATCTCAGGGACGGGGAGGACATAGGCAGTTACAAAGTTTCTCCATCATTGATTCTGATGTGACCCTTCCCTGCAGTTCTGACTCCTGACATAACCACTGGTGGTTAAAAGGGAGAGGAGGCTAGAAGATGCTAAGGATATGGAGAGGTGAAAAGAGTGCTAAAGAGGTTAGTAAAGGAGGGGCTTCAACAATGAAGAAAGATACATCAAGCTGGAGGAGGTCAAGACATTTGCAAATTAAGATAGTATTGATAATCATTGAGGACAAGGTTGAAGTAGAGTGGTTAGCAGGGCTAAGATGGGTTCTGAAGATGCCAGTGGAGACAGAACTGCTTAGCGACCTGAAGTTCAGAGCTAGATTGACAGCAACAGGGGCACACTGTGCCCCCCACCCCCACCCCAGGCAGAGCTCCTTAAATCCTTCCTTTGAAGTTGTTTGAGGTCCTCTCTTATAGTCCTTATAAGCTGTTGCATTTTAGTTAGTTGTTTGTGTTGTAGATCTCTGTTCTCACCCTGACCACACTATAGAATCACTTGGGGAACTTTTAAAACGTACTCATTCCTAGCACCCTCCCCATCTCAGAATAAGTCAAAATTTCTAGGAGTTGGGCCTTAGGATAACTATTTTTTAAAGCTTCCCACATGATTCTAATGAGCTAGAGTAGAAAACTACTGATATATAGCAGAGTGAGTGCTTCTATGACAGAAAATAAGTTTTATTCATCTTTGTGCCCCCAGAATTTGACTCATTATGTGGCATATGGTTAACTCTCAGTAATGTTTGTTGAATGAATGAAAAATGAAAGAGCTAACAAATGTGGCTGGGAACAAGACAGGAGACTCTTGCAGGTAGCTTAATAAATGATCATTTCCTTTCTTTATAATGAGTAGTTACCAGACAAGTTATTAAATAGACTGCACCTGTTTTGGAATCCTTACCTATTAGTGTGAACTGTTTTTATAAATTGGTCTAAATCACAGTATTGATATAAAATCAATATTAATCAAATATCAAAAATCAATATCAAAATCAAATCAGGTATAAAATAGACTACAAAATTCTAAGGGCTATTCTCTAAGTCTTTGTTTAACTACACATATCACACTATGTGAAATATTGTAGTTAACTGTTCCACTGAGTACAATATACAAGAGAAATTTTTGCATTCAGTATAAGAGATATTTGCCATAAATTTCAAGTAAATAAGTTTCAATTTTCACAAAGTTTACTACAACTCAATATCCTATTATATTTAAATTTTAATGCTGTGGTTATTCAAAACATCCTATTTACAGGAGTATTTATAGCTCTGCATTATGACTCTTTTCAGTCCACTGCAGTAACTGATTTGACTCTTCAGCAGTTGCCTTTTACCACTGTTAGTAACAGATAAAAAGAAATAGACATAAAATGTTCTGCAAAAATAAAATAAGCTGGTAGTCACTAACGTGATACGTCACATGATAGTTAAGTGGAATTTCAATCCCAGACAGAGTTCATAGAGTGCTCCTAACCTAAGAGCTGGCAACTGCTGGGCACCTCAGTAAATGCTCGTTCTCTTCCCTCTGCTTCATGCATAGCTAGTGCTGTGGAAAGGGTTTAGAAAATCAAGTTTGATGTGATACAGTTTAACATTCTAAAATGGAATTAATTTTCCTGCAGATGAAAAGAAGTCAAGAAGTGATAACTAAAAACCATAATCAAGAAGAAATAAATATTCTTCGTTGTTGGAAATGTAGAAAATGCATAGCAACTTCTGGTTGTTTCATGAAGCATCTTGAGAATCAAGTGAATAAGGTAAGTACTGCTCACTCTAATCTTCAAATAGTTTCCTAGGGTAGGAATGCCGTGGGCACCCCCAACCATGCACACATCCCTCCACACCTGACTTGGCTTTTACCTAATGTTACTTGGCCCACTGAAGACATGTCACAGTGGTATTCAGAAGGCCTCCCACCTTCCATTCGTACAATTTATTTTACCTTTAGCTGCTAACATTAACATGACCTTAAAGTTTTAAGTGCAATATCATAGACACACAAGATTAAATACAATAACAATCCATGTTTCTTTTATCCCCACCATGAGTGAACCTTAGTCATCACCACACAGTGAAATTCAAGACTCTATCAAGAAATGGAAAACCTGTTATGTAGTATTTTTTAGTATTCAGTATGGGCCTAGAAAAGAAATTCCGTGTATAATTTAAAAGTCAGTAGGAATGCCTGAATAATATTCCAAAGCGTTTAACAAAATGCTTTTTTATTTAACAAAAATAAAATCCCTGACCTTCTCTAAGAACAGTATGAAAGCGGCAATATCAAAGAGGTGCCATGGATTACTATCCATGGATTTTACAGGGGATTCTCAATTTAGCAGAGAGAGTGGCTGTAATCACCTAGTATTGTTTTCTTCCCCTTCTTAGAGAGACACTCCATTTTGTTGTTGTTGTTGTGGTGTGTTTTGTTTTATTTTGCCTTGACCACATTTGATCATGGTTATTTCCTCTGTGCTCTAACATCTTCATATTCTCCGAGGCCTTTTGTGTTTTCTGTGAAATGTCTTTTTTTGTTCTCTGTTTTTCTATTAGATAGTTTTGTTTTGATTTCTGGAAGTTCTTTATGTATTGTAAATACTAATTCCTTGTTGGTTATTGTATTGCAAATACCTTTTGCTAGTTTATATGACTTGTATTTCACTGTGGTATTTTTTTTTTTAAGTTTTTTATTGGGGAATTGGGGGAGGGAACACGACTGGGGAATTGGGGAAGGGGAACAAACAAGTTGCTGTCATTTTGTTCTTCAGTCTAGTTGTGGAGGATGTTGCTTCACTGGCCCAAGTTGGCACCATCATTGCGCTCTTCCCGGGCGAGGCAGATCAGTCGCTGGCTTCTGGACGGCCGCTCACTGCGGCTGCTGGCCGCTCACACTGGCTGCTGGCTACACACGGTAGCCCATGGCAACCCACTGCCACAGGGGCTGCAGCCTAAGCCGTCGCCGGCGACTCACGGCAGCCCAGCTCCAGGTTGAGCTGTTGTTCAGCATCTTAGCTGAAGAGGGCAGTGTCACTGGCCCTCATATGTGGGATCCGAACCAGGGCTCTCTGGCATCCCAAGCCAGTTCTTAACCATCGCGCCACTCGGCCGGCCCCACTGTGGTATCTTTTGATGAACGGAAGTTCATAATGTAGATGAATTTATTAATCATCTCCTTTATGTTCTGTACTTTTTGTTAAGAAATTTTTCTGTACCCTGAGGGAAGATTTTTTTTTTCTTTCCATGGAATGCCAAAGCTGAGATAGGCAATATTCCTTCTGTGTTCTGAGTAGCAGTTTTATTTCTCATTCACTCTTAGGCTCAGATTACAACCCAGCTTTTTGTAGGGGGTCCCCCTGAGGGTCTCCCTACCCTAAGCAAACCCTGTACTTTGTCTCCTGTCTTCCACAGCCATGCACACATAAAATGGATCTCAGAACAACATATTAGTTCAGGAAACTGGGGAAACAGTATGCACAGCTGTTGGCTCCAGGACCACAATTCTTTATCCCTGACCAATGCCCGGAAATGAAAGTCTCACACTCTGGCCCTCACACCTCCCAAAAGTAGGACCTGGACACTGGGATCACTGTAACTTTTGCTGCAGAATCACAAAGTACATCTGAAACCAAGCTTGCTAGAGGAAACAGCAGAAATGCCGTCCTCACTGCTGCTTTTCTACTATTGAGCAGGTGTATCAGCTTAGGGAAAGCTGGGTCATTCGTGGAACTTGAGCTGAAAGGAAATCTGGGATATTGGAGCTTTAGTTTTCCAGCCGCTGGCATGTAGTAAAGCATGTGACAGGGAATTTAGATCAGAATTTTGAAACAATCTATAATGTCTACAGGGAGAAAGGGGGGCTCCTACCCCACCTTCAGGCCTGAGATACATGAAATGTGGGCAAAAACCAAAATCAAAAGCCAAATAACAGAAACCCTAAAAACATAGAAATAAAATAACAGAAATGGTCTCCATTTGTGAAGTCAGGGGCGGTGGGAGAATGGTGACCTCAATTTTAGTTTTTCAGTCAGTTTTAATAGACTTTGGACAAGTCAAGTTTATGTAGCCTAAAGAACATTTAAAGTAGCGATTTTGGGGAGGCTGCTGGTTCCACGGGTATGGAATTCAAACCAGAGATCTGAACTAAGTGGGAGATCTGAACATACAGGTGGTGAGCGAGGCTGTGAGAGCAGATGAGATCACCATGCAGATTGTGAATGAAGTGAGAAGAAGAGGGCCCAGATATGTTTAAAGGATAGAAAGGAAAAAAGAACCTCACAAAATGGGAGGAAGATAAGACTAAAAAGCAGGGCACAGTGTTAGTGAAAATCAAGGAACACCTCCCAGGGGAGGATCAGTTAGTAGTATTGATCGGCGTGGGGCACGTGCGAGACCCACCCTGCCCTCCATGTGCCCGTGGTACATTGCACAGTTCTAGGGGTGCTAGTCTGGGAAGGCGCCTGCCTGGATTTGCACCGAGTTGGCATACAGACGGTATGGCCATGTGTGGGGAACCTGAATGAGAACCGAAAGTGCTTTGTTTTTAGCAAAGAGGAGATTATTGGCCAGCGTTCACTGTAGGGTGAGAGTTGTAGGGGCAGGTACCAGATTCCAGTGAGTTGAGGAAAATGAAAATTGAGGAATGGTCCAAACTTAGCTATATAAAATATTATAATTATTCAGCTATGACTCTTTCCATTACCAGGCTGTGAAGTGTTTCATCTTTGTAACACCATTGCCAAAACTGTGGTGGCTATAAATATGATTGATGATTGTCGAATTGATTATGGCGTATCTACTTCCTCCTTCACCTCTTTGGATAGATATTGTGCTCATTGTCTCTCTGGCTTTATTATCCTGGCAGTATCTTTCCTTCAGTGGCTATAATATTGAAATAAATTGTAGTTTTATTAATTATTACATTTTAAGTAATTTTATGTTCCTTTTTCTTAGTGTCAACATATATTACATAGCTTACCACTGAATTGTGTCCCCCTGTTCCCAAATGCATATATTGAAGTCCTAACCCCCTATATGACTATATCTGGAGGTAGGAGGTAGGTTTAGGCAGTAATTAAAGTTAAATGAAGTAATAAGAATGGGGCCTCAATCTGATAAGAGGCTGTGGCCTTATAAGAAGGGGAAGATACTGCTCTTTCTCTCAATCTCTCTCTCTCTCTCTCAATACCTCTCTCTCTCTCTCTCTCTCTCTCTCTCTCTCTCTCCTCTCTCACTCACACACACACTCACACACACTCACTCACTCACTCACTCACTCCCACTCCCCATGTGAGATGTGAGGACACAGTGAGAAGGCAGCCATCTGCAGGCTAAGAAGAGAGCCCTCACCAGTACCTGGACATTCTGGCACTTTTATCTCAGACTTCTAGCCTCCAGAACTGTGAGGAATTTACTCCTATGTCTGTTGTCAAAGCCACGCCGTTTATGGCATTCTAATTTGGCAGACTGAGCTGACTAAAACACAGCAGGTCCTGTAATAGGCACTGGAAATTCAAAGAATGGCAGAAGAGAGATGTTCAGCCCTTGTGAAGCTTTAGAATAGTGCTCAATCATAAATATTAAATTTTTAGCTGCCTAAGTGTCAAAAGTGGAATATATAGGACGTCATAAGAATAGGATACAGACAGGATTGGACCTCGTTGTGAGGAGCAGGCTTTTCTGAGGAACTGACTGATGTGGAGATAAGGTGGACAAGTATTGAGGGCAGTACAGGAGGGAGAACATTCCACGCTTTGGGATCAGCAAAGGGATCAAAGGCCCTGTGAGGGAGAGAATGTATCCCTGGAACTAGATTTCCATGATTGGAGTTCAGAGAGCAACAGGGAGTTTGGCAAGATTTCAGGCTAGGAAGATGGGTACTGGTTAAATCACTTATTGTTTTATAAGCCAAATTGAGGACTTTGATTATTATTCTAAGAGCTGGGAAGTCACTGAAAAGGAGTAACATTGTTGAAATTTTGGCTGTATTGTGAAGAGTGAATTAGGAAGGTAGTAAGAATGGATGCAGGGAGACTGTCTGCACTTAAGTGAGGCTTTCAGTTTTTTTTTCCTTCATCCTGACCTTCTGAATAAAAAGATTTCACCCTTGAAGTACATTCTCAAAGTACAAATAGAAAAACCAGGCAGTGTAATAGAATTTGGTTCTG
The DNA here is from genome assembly GCF_001890085.2 of Hipposideros armiger. Taxonomy (NCBI): domain Eukaryota; kingdom Metazoa; phylum Chordata; class Mammalia; order Chiroptera; family Hipposideridae; genus Hipposideros; species Hipposideros armiger. Next base: position 341,886 of record NW_017731529.1, read on the forward strand.
TTACATTTGTAACACTTCCAACATTTAATTAATAATGCTAATGCAAATGACATTTTTGTTACCTGATCTTTTTCCTCTACTGTTTATAGCTGCAGTTTAAATAATACAGTTGACCCACTTTTAACGAATTAGCTAAGGGAATGTTAATTGCTAACATTGGAAATGTTATGTGTTAAACATTTCAAAACATTATATAATAATATTAAATTGTCAACTTTTTACATTTAACCTCTTCTGCTTAAAAACCTTAAATATCATCAAATGATAGTAATGTATGCAATACATTTGTAATTTTAAAATTAAATGAAGTTCTTGTACACAGCAACTGAAAACATTCTCCATTCTCAAAAAAAAAAAAAATAACAATGCGTTAGCTCCACCTGCTGCTTGGACAAATTATTTCATTTATGAAATATTTTGTCAACATTTTATGCCAGCATTAAATGAAATTGTTAGTTACTTGTCTCTTCCCTTCCTCCTCCCCCCACATGATAAATTTGAGACATAAAAAGTTGTCTAGTAAGGATTTTTTAAATCCTAATACAGTTTTTGTAATTTTCAGTTTAAGTTTTTTCCCCAAGGAGATAACCTGTTGTGCCACTACTTTAAAGGCTTTAAATTCCTCAAATCAGATTGCTTCCAGTTGACTCATCTTAAAATACACCCATTAGAACTTGTTTTATCACATATATTTGTGTGATTTTTTAAAGTGACTGTACACTTATACACTTAATAGCTTGAAATATCCTATTTTATGTAAAAAATTATATTGGAAGTAAATGTCAATATCATTTTTTCCCCCCTAAGGGGTTGTATTTGAAAATACAGGTGAAGTAGTTGGCAGCCTCATTTAGATTTGAGGCTCCTGTGTTTACCCTGGTGTTTCTTTGTCGTATTTAAGTTTTCAGAAAAGAAAACAAAATACTATACACTTTTTTAAAATTATTTTTTGTGAAATACACATTTTTTAGAATTAGTTTCAGCTGTACAACACAGTGCAATAGCTATACTTTTTACCCCTTGAGGTGACAACCCCCTTCCCCCAATCCGCTGCCCCACTTCCCCCCCGAATATCATACATATCTATTACAATTCCCTTGACTCCACTCCCACACTATACTCCATGTCCCGTGACTATGTATATATAATACTATACACTCTTAACTCAGTCCTTATGCTCCTCTCACCTGCATCAGTTGCTGTAACTCATTTTCCTCTTTTTGTTGACATGAAAGTATGCTTCAACTTTTAACAATCTAGAGAAAAATGTGTGCTTGCTTTATATTAATAGTTCTCAAATGAAGGAAATTGGGATGGGGTCACATATCAGAATCAACTGTGGAATTTCTTCTCAAGCTACCTTCCCTCTGTAGAAGTCAGTGTATTGTTTTTGGTTAATTTAAAAATAAGTTATGTCCCAGGTTTTTGTTTGTTACGTAAGCTTAGGAAAGAATAGTAGTATCATGCCTTAAAACATACATGGGATAAAGATGTAAGAAAGTTGATTGCCCTAAAAATGATAGTATTTATTTGGTATAGGAAGCTTAGAGACTTGAGGACATGAGTTCTGAAGCGAGACTTCCTGGATGGAAATCCTTCCTATGTGACCTTGGCCAAGTGATATATAAGTTACTTAATTTTTCTTGTTTCAGTTTCCTTATCTGTAAAATAGTAAAACCCCTCAACAGTGCCTGGGCATAGTAATCACAATACAAATGTTTGTTACCTTGTAAAAATAAGAATTAAGTACATTGTAAAACTTCCTTCACCTACCTGAAACTATGACTCTGATATTTATTCTCATAGGAATGTTCGTAAAGCATTTCTAGAATTTATAGTAGACAGTGGTGCCTTAGCATCATGATCAGTTTTATGTGATTAAATATTAAGATCACTTTCTATGCTTAAATGAAATAATGGAATATGCACAATGAAATAATAGATTGAGGAAATAAGTGTAAGGTATTAGTCCTTACACATAGTCCACATAGTCCTTGTGATATAAGTAAGTTTCTTCACTTCCTTTGTATGGTCCAGTAATCACTCAGTATTGATAGGTTGATTGCCATTAACTTACTCTCACATTAATATTCTATTATTCTTTGTACCAATATAGAAATATTTATTTATTTAACTCACACATAGACACAACCTTGAAAAGTCAGGAAAAAAATAAGTAACAAAGTAAAGATGACTGTATTTATTTGTTAATTTTAGTTTGTATTCCCTGAGGGCCTTTAAAGAATTCATTAGAGTTACATTAATCTGCATTAAATGTCAGCCCCTAATGGAGGGCTAATGTATTATGCCTATGGCGAGTATTCTAGTCTTCAAAAATTTTATCTATACCTCCAATTGTTTCCGAGGCAAAGTATTTGGGTAAAGCTATACTGCTTATTTTTGTGTCACTTCCAATCAATTTCCCCAGGTTCTTTAAAAAATAGAGTTGTATAGTCCATTTAAATTTGTTATAATGGATCTTGGCTCATATAAAACCAAATTGTTAAGAATTCAGATTTTTAAATGAATGTTTTCCTAAGAATATAGAAAGGAAAAACAAGCACACTTTTATCAATGCACATTTTTGGCAGTTTTCAGTAGTTTGGAGAAAATGCAAACTACAGGGCCTAGGGAAAGTGAACGATAATGATTGCAGTAAAAAATATGGAGTGCCAAAAAATTTACACATTTTAAGAGATGTTATCTATGTATTACTTTTCAAAGTTGAATTGAATTACGGTAGAAATGTGTAGTATGATGTTTGCTCAAAAGATGGCGTTAATCAAATGAATGCTAGCATCATTCATTGTATTACAATTTTAATACAGTTTATTCCTTCCTTAAAATGTATATACATTTTTTTGGCACTCTCTATGTAAAATTTTATATAGGATAGGCATTTTTGTCATTTCCCAAGCGTTTATTAAGTACCTATTATATTTTGGGCGCTGTCTTGTGATCTGAGGGTACAAAGAGGACTAAGATAGTGCATGCCCATGGAGCTTTCCAGTTAAAATTTTAGGATTTTTCAAGTGTTTCTTGATCACTTTTCTTTAAGGATATTTTTATTAATTTTTTTAAAATCAGTTTTATTATGGTATAATTTACATGTGATGAAATGCACATTTTAATAAGTTTTGACAAATGTATGCATACTCATGTACCCGCCACTGTTATCAAGATGTACAAAATTCAGTCTTTTCTAGTTTCTTATAAATGTAATCATATTTTATGTTTGGCTTTTTATGCTCAGCATGATGTTTTTGAGATTGATTCATGCTGTTGAATATATTAGTAGCTCATTCCTTTTTATTACTGAGTATTGTGTGGATCCCATAGTTGTTGATGGACATTAGGGTGTTTGTAGTTTTGAGCTATAGCAAAGTTGCTATTTGCTTAAAAATCTTTATGTAGACATATATTATTATTTTTCTTGATTCTTACTAGGAATTGCTCTATCTCATAGTAAGCGTGGGCATAACTTTTTTAAGAAACTGACAAACTCTTTTCTAAAATGACTATACCATTTGCATTCCTACCAGGAATGTAGGAGCGTGTGAATTGTTCTGTGTCTTCTTTGTCAGTGCTGATATGTCCAGTTCTTTTTTCTTTGGTCTATCCTTGAGAATGTTCCATGAGCACTTAAGAATATGTGTATTCTGTCATTTTGGAATATAACGATCTAAAGATATTGATTAAGTCCATTTAGTCTAATGTATCATTTAAGGTCGATATTTCCTTACTGACTTTCTGTTTGGATGTTCTATTCATTGCTGTCAAGAGGGTAATCATGTATTTGTCAGTTTTTTCCTTTAAGTCTATTAGTAATTGCATTATATGTTTTGGTACTCCTGGATTTGGTGCATATATATTGATAAGTGTTATGTATTTTTTATGAATTGCCCCCTTTATTATTATAAAACATTCATCTTTGTCTCTTGTGACCTTTTTTCACCTTTCCGATTTTATCAGTTGTAATGGTAAGAGCATGTCTAATAGCATACGCCAGCACTGCCAGAATCGATATTTTATTTTTATTTGAATCAATTTTTAAATAATTGTTTTTTAATTTTACAAGCATAATTTAATATATTGTCCCATTAAAACAATTATGGTAACGTTGAACTCTGATCCTGGGGAAGAGTAGGTGGGCAGGAGCCTCACCCTCCCCTCTCCTTCTCAGTCAAGACTTTTCTGTCATTTCATAGAAAGACATTTCGTAGACTCGGAAGAGACCTTAGCAGTTACCTAGCAGCATTCTTAACAGGTGAAGAAATGGAGAGCAGAGAGGTAAAGCAATTGGCCTAAGGTCACATAGGTAGGAAAGAGCCACATCTCTCTCCACTGGCTGCCGTGCATTTTTCTGAATTGGTGGGAAGCCATACTGTGTCAACTATAATCACATTTATTTCTACAAATCTACTTCAAACAGCCAAAATTGCCTCTCTTGAAATTTTTGTTCTTATACAGCTAAAGTTTAGTGGGGCTTTTCCAGCTGCCTACTCAATTGCCTTTCCTTGCCATCCTCTTGCACTTTTATTGAGCATCTTGATAAAAAATATAGGAACTCTCATTCTGGCATTGGTAGAATCCAGATAAAATCAGAGATTGAAAGCCGAGAAGGTTGTCATGCATGGCACTGTTTTTTCTTACACACAGAAAAAAAGGATAAGGCATTGGATTTATCCATTAAGTAATTTACTGCTGAATTTTAAATTTAATTGATGAACTCAGTGAAATGGAAACTCTTTTTTAAAATTCACAGGTGATTATTCCTTAATTTTTCTTTTTTGTCTTTGTGGGTTTGCTTTTGGAGATGGGACTAAGGGCAGTGTGTATTTACCTCATACCTGAAATTGAATTTATATTTTTGTGTTTTACTCAAATATGAGATTTGTGAAATAAATTCTGAACTGGTAATAACTAATATGCATTTTGATATAACAGGATAGATGTGATTCAGATGATGATCAGAATATTTGTCATGTGTGGCACATGAATATAGAAGCCCTTCCAGAATGGATAAACTGCCTAATACAAAAAGTAAGTTCATAGTTTCAGAGTAAAATTAGGCATATGGTACCGTCAGAATGTCTTTGTCTTTGTAGAGTTCTTTTTCTTGGATGCATTATTTCAAGAGACATGAAAGGATGTGCATGCAAGTCTTGATTACTCTCACTGGCTGCTTCATTATTACTGGAGTGCTTTTCAGGTCCTCTCCTACCTCAGACTTTACTCTTGGTATTTCCCCTTGTTTCAAAGCTCTTCCCACAGGTATTCACCTACTCCCTCATTTCCATGGGTCTTTACTCTCAATGAAGCATTGTCTGGCCAACCTACCAACTGCCCCTCCCCACTATTACCACTTTTCACACTTCCTTTCTTCCTTCTCTGCTTTATATACCTATCTATATTTTACACACACACTCACACACACACACACATACACACACACACACTATAAGTAATATATAATGCTTGTAAATATGCATAAGTACATATTACATAAATAAATGTGTATTATTATACATATACACACATATACATATATACATGGTTTACAGATCGTGTTGTCTAGCTCTCCTACTATAATATAAACTCCATGAGCCCAGAGGTTTTTATATTTTGTCCATTATTGTACCTCCAGCATCTAGAACAGTGTCAGTTGAGTGAATAAAATATTCTGTATGTTATTCATGTATGCACACACAGAAAATAAACTGGATAATTAATTACTTAATTCGCACAATAAAAATCAAAATACCACACTTTAAGGATCCTTAATGAAATATAAGAGCAAGAAATCACCTTGCTAACAGTATAGTATTATTTGTCACAATTCAAAACACTTTAAGTCTCAGAAAACTGTAAGTAATAGATTTTTAGAAAAATATAGTTGTCTTTCTCCACTGATTAGCTTAACTTTTTTGTTTAACAATAACAGTTGCTATTTCTTGTATCCATTCTCACATGTAATGATTTCCTGGGAAAATGCCAGTGCACTGCTTATAAGTAATCTGAACTTTACAAAATTATTAGGACATGACAGATATTCCATTATCTCTGTTGGAAAGATAATTTTAAGCCAATTTATTATTAATTTCGAATCTGAGTATAGAAAATACACTATCTGATGTATGCAACCATTATCTTTTGGTCATATGTAAAAAGACAGGAAGAGCTTTATTCTGTTGGTTGGATAAAGTCCCTTCCCACAGTGCTTGGTATGCAAGAAGTGTATCAAAACAGACACTTTTCTGTGAGATTTTACTTGCAAATTAAGCTTTGTAGACTGATTTGCTTCCTGGTTCCAGTGTATTTTTCTTTTCATTAGTTCACACTGTATCCATATTCAACTTATTGTTTAAAAGACTCTTTTAGAATTTTTAGGAGTGTTGTTTAGATGGGCATGATGTACAATATGTTATTCTAGATTTTGGAGTTGCTTATCACTATTTATTGGAAAGCTTGTTTCTATTTACTGTTCTGCCTACTAATCAGAAAACAGAAAACTAGTTAGCCTTTTCTGTAGCATCGAAAACTTTCATGTGGTTGGTTTACAAAGAAAAACAACTCACATTCTTTTTTATTATTTTACAATGAAAACATTATCTTTATTTTCCTTTAATACCTGTAGGCCCAGTGGACAGTTGGAAAACTGAATTGCCCTTTTTGTGGGGCCCGTTTAGGAGGCTTTAATTTTGTCAGCACTCCAAAATGTTCCTGTGGCCAGCTTACAGCTGTGCATCTCTCCAAGAGCCGGACTGATTATCAGCCAGCACAGGCAGGCCGACTAATGAGACCATCGCTGAAATACTTGTCGCATCCTAGAGTTCGGTCAGGTTGTGACACAGAAACTCTGCTGACAGGTGGCGCCTCCAAAAACAGAAGTCAAGGGCTTTTAAACATGGCTCAAAATAATAATGGCCCTGGAAGATTAACAGAAGCACTCTGCCTGGAGGTACGGTCTACATATTTCGAGATGAAGAACGAAAAACTGCTCTTCAAAGCATCTGATCCGAAATACCAGCTTTTTGTTCCCCAGCTTGTGACTGGCAGATGCACCACAAGAGCTTTTCATAGAAAATCCCATAGTTTGGATCTGAACATCAGTGAGAAACTGACTTTATTACCCACTTTATATGAAATCCATAGTAAGACTACTGCCTATCCCAGGCTAAATGAAATACAGCCTGTTGACCTTTCGGACTCGCCTTTAGAGTCTATTAAAAATAGCTGTTCCTTTCAGATTTCATCAAATTTTGATCCTAATATGCTGCTGCAAAGATTTTCAGTGGCTCCCCGGGAGACCCAGACACAAAGAGGAGGAGAATTTCAGTGTGGCCTAGAAGCTTCTGCAGTGTGCTCTGACCACGCTAGTGCTAACAACCTGGCTTTCCTGATGGACCTGCCCTCAGCTGGCAGGAGCAGGCTGGAGGCCTCGGACCAGGAAGAGCACCTTTCCCCGCTGGACTTCCTGCGCTCAGGCAGCTTCTCCCTGGGTGCCATTAATCAGAGGCTCAGTAAGAGAGAAAGGAGCAAGTTGAAGAATCTGAGAAGGAAACAACGAAGGCATGAAAGATGGCTGCAGAAGCAGGTAATTTTTAAAAGAGTTTACTAAAAATTCCGTATTATCAATGTTGGGGTCTAGGGACAGGAGCTAACATTGAATACTTATAAAAATTTGGTTGTAATGGTTTTTGAAATGACATTTCTGTCTAGGTGAACTTAATTATAATGTATTATAATTGGCATGTTTAACCCTGTCTCTGTGCTCACACATATTTAGAAAATATCTTTTAGTGAAGTTTTCCCCAATTCTGTTAATATTTTAGAGGAACAGTAATCTCATGATACTGAAACTAGATTGTCATATACATTTTAGATTTATTCAAGTTGGGATTTTATTTCAGGTTAATTTGAAGCATAAAAGTTTGTCTACTTAAATCTACTTGTAACCTAGTGACATTCATTCACTTTCATCAGATTTGGCTTAAAATGGATATTTTTAAGCAGCCTTATTTAATTATGTGCCACATGATTCGGGTGTGGTTAACTGTGTTAAATTGTGACCTTTACTGTAATTTTACAAGAGGGAGTGATTCTCTGTGGTTTAAATTTCCCTAGCCATGCTGATATGTTTAAGGGTGGGGTGTGTGAAGGGACTGAACAATGAATGTTAGGTGCTGAGGAAAGCCGGTTAAGCCAATGGATGAGGTGCTTATGAAAACTTGGAAGTTTGAGGACTCGTGTGTTTCTCTATAAACTTTATTTTTGCAAATTTCCTTTATTATTTACTTGTTCACAAAAGATAGTTGTCCTTATTAACTAGTACGTTGAATATTAACAGTGTTCTCAGAGCTAAAATGTAAAAAGCTGCAACTTTACATAATAGTTCATTCCTTTAAAAACAGTTAAGCAAACCCATTAATTGCTTATGATCCTGAATAAAATAAAATTACTGCCTTGAGTGCTTTAGTAAGGTTAGGTATTTCTCATCTTTCGGTTAGATAGTATAATAGGTATAATAGGTAATTGTTTATCACACTTTTGACTCGTTGCTGACAAGAACATTCCAGTTCGGTTTATTTGCAAGTAATGGTGTAATGTAACTTCAAGTAGAATGTATAAATGAATATATTTTAGCACTTTTATAATATAATTTATAGTTTAATTATTGAAGCTGTACAACTCAAAAATTTTATTGAAATTTTTACCTGAACCTGGATAACATATATGTTATGGCAAATGAATATTCAGATGAGATCGGGTGCCTTCAGGGTGGTATAGCTTTAGACAATACATAGATGATGCATTATAGAATCATACACTTGAAACCTATGTAATTTTACTAACCAAGGTAACCCCAATCAATTTAATAAAAATTAAAAAAAAGAGAATTTGCAACTCTAGAATGCTATAAAATAAAATTAGCAGGAATAAAAAGAATATTCAGAAAGAATACCTTTAAAACAATGTGAAGGGCTCCAAAATATTCTCTAAGAAATAGAAATTTAAAAGAAGAATGAGAATATACTTGCTCTGTGTTTATTTATATATATGTATATATATATACATATATATATAAATAAATGTGTGTATATATGCAAATAACATCTTTGCAATTTTAAAAATGTGTTTATTCTTGGGTTATTTCTGAAAATCTCAGCTATATCATTAATCATTTTTCAGCATGGGAACACTGTTTTACACAGTTTAGAGCAAAGCAGAATCACATTGGGAACATTTTTGTGTGTGTGTGTGAAGTTACTTGTATTCATTCACACACATGTGTTTTAACTAATCCGCTCAGCTAACTGACACCTAGGACAGGCCATTACACAGAATGACACGGCAGGATCCCAATAGGTTTGATAGGTTGCACAGGAGCTACAGGCAAACAAATGTCCAATGTCTCCTTAGCAAAGAAAATGTAAAAGTGTGTAGCAACATAGAAATAACAAGACTTAGGGATATGATTGCACATCATGATTTGAACCAGAAAGAAGGAAAAATAATTTTTAATAATCAGTCTTGTTAACTCAAGCAAAAATATAATTCCTAGGAAGAGTTAATATTTGAGATAAATTAATGGCTTACTCAGCTCACTCCATTTTAATAAAGATTAGTTAATTCTGTAAGCATTTCTCTATTATCTCTATTATCTGTTTGGTATGCCATGCCTTTGTGTAATTTCAGTACAGATCCTGTCTTTTATTTTATTTTTTTAATGTGGAAGATAAGCATACAAGATATAAAGAAAAAGTTGTTGTTATTGATGACTTTTTTTTTAAGTTTAAAATGGTTCGTTGGGAAATCAAGATTTCTGACTTTCATTTGACATTTTTAATGCTATTTTGTGCAAACTATACATATTTCTGAGGCAGATACCATTATAGAAAATGTTAATGATGCTACAAAACTTTTATTTAAATATTTGAAACTTAGGAATATAAATGAGATTGATATTGAAGCAGAAAATACAGCCAGTTTTCAGTTTTTGTTCAGCATTTCTTAATTGAACGTCTACTTTGAGAAAAGACAGTGCTAACCTACATTCAGCCAGCAAGCCTTTTTTTTTTATTCAGCATAGTATTTTTGGTTTTGTTTTGTTTTGTTTTTAATTTGCATGCAATAAAATTGATCTAGTCTTTGCATACAGCTCTATGATTTACACATGTGTAGATTCATATAACAACCACCATGATGGGGATATAGACAGTTCCATCACCACCAGAATCTCTCTTGTGCCTTTATAATTGTGCCTTGATTAACTCTTTGTAATCACACCCTTGTCCCTTCCTAATCCCTGAAAATCACTGGTCTGTTCTCCATTACCTTAGTTTTGTCTTTTTGATAATGTTATAAAATAATATAATGTTATAAAATTAGAGTCATGTAGTATATAACCTTTAGAGACTGGCTTCTTTTACCCAGCACGTTTGCCTGTGAGATTCACCTATATAGTTCCTTTTTATTGCTCAATAGTATTTCATTGTATGAATGAACCACCTGTTGGTGGGTTGTTCCAGGTTTTGACAATTATGAAAAGAGCTGTTATAAATATTCATGCACAGGTTTTTGTGTGAACCTGTTTTCTTTTTTCTAGGGTAAATACTCAGGAGTGGGATTGCTGGATCATATGGTAAGTGTACATTTAACTTTATAAAAAACTGTCCAATCGTTTTCTAGAATGGCTATACTATTTTGCATTCCAAGCAGCAATGTACGAGTTCCATTTGCTGTGCAAACACCTGGTAGTCTCAATATTTTTTTTGTCATTTAGTAGATAATGTAATGGTATCACATTGTAATTTTCATTTTTCTTTCCCTAATAATATTGAACACTTTTATGTGATAATTTTTCCATTTGTATACTTTAGTGAAGTATCTGTTCAAATCTTTTGGTCATTTTTTAATTGAATTGTGTTCTTCATATTTAGTTCTAAAAGATCTTTATTTATTTTGGGTATAAATCCTTCATTGGATATGTGATTTGCAAATATTTTCTCCCAGTCTGTGGCTTGTCTTTTTATTTTCTTAGCAATTTTCTTTTTCTGTGGAGCAAACATGTTTAATTTTGATGAAGTCTAATTTCTCAGTTTTTTTTTTCTTTTTATGGATCATGCTTTTGGGGTCATATCTAAAAACTCTTTGCCTAACCCTAGGTAATGAATATTTCTCCTGTGGTTTCTTCTAAAAGTTATATAGTTTTAAGTTTTATATTGAGTAGTATGATTCATTTTGAGTTAATTTTTTTAATAGGATGTGAGGTTTAGCTCAAGGTCCTTTGTTTTGCATAGATATGCTTGATTTTTCCCGCAGCATTTGTTGAAATCACTAGTCTTTCTTCACTGAAATGCTTTTGCAGCTTTTTCAAAGATCAGGTGGCTATATATGTGTGGGTCTGTTTTGGGAATCTATTTTGTTTATTTTTGTGCCTCTCCCTTTGCCAATAGTCCTTTTTCTTAGTTATTGTAGCATTGTAGTAAGTCATCAAATAGGGTACTGTGATGCCTCCAACGTTATTGTTCTTTTCCAGGAATATTTTAGTTATTCTATTTATTTTGCCTTTCCACATAAAATTTAGAATCAACCTGTTTATATTTATAAAAAATCCTGCTGCGATTTTTATTGTAATTATGTTAAATCTCTGTAGATCAACTGGGGGAGAACTGAAATCTTACTGTTGGTTTTCCTAGTCCATGAATATGATATGTCTCCCTTTTTATTTAGGTCTTTGATTTATTTTATCAATATTTTGCAGTTTCTTCATTTGGAACCTATGCATTCTTTGTTAGATTTATACCTAACTATTTTCTTTTTGATGTTAGTTTTAATTAAAAAAAATTTTGGTTACCATTGTATATTGCTAATGTACAGAAATACAATTAATTTTTATTTTGACATTGTATCTGATGATGTTGGGAGAATGCAGATCTTTGACTTTTTTATACCAGATTTATCCCTAAGTATTCATATTTTTAGACTGTTGATAAATGGTATTGTTTTAATAAATTTTAATTTCCAATTGTTCATTGATAATATATAGAAGTACACTTGATTATTGTTTGTTGACCCTATATCCTACAATCTTTCTAATCTCACCTATTAGGAATAGTAGTTTCTTAGTAGATTCCATTGTATTTTTTATTTAGATGATCATATTGTCTGCAGATAAAGACAGCCTTACTTCTTGCTTTCCAATATGGATTTTTTTTTCTTTTTTGTATTATTGAGTTAACTATAACATCCAGTACCATTTTGAGTAGAAGCAGTGAGAGCAGACATCTTTGTCCTTTTTTTGATGTTAGGAGGAAAGCATTGTCTTTCACCATTAAGTATGCTATGTTAGTTTAAAGTTTTTTCTAGATGCTCTTTACCAGGTTGAGGAAGTTTCCTCTATTCCTAGTTTGCTGATAGTTTTATCATGAGTGGATGTCGAATTTTGTCAAATGCTTTTCCTGCATCAATTGATATGATCATGTATTTTCAATGTTAATATTGTTTATCAAATATTGAGCCAGTCTTTCATTTCCGCAATAAACACCACTTTATTATGTTGTATTTTTATTTCTTTATATTGCTAGATAACTATTTGCCAATGTTTTTAGAAGGCTTCTATTTTGTTTCTTTTGCTTCTGTACTTGAAGGATATTGGCCTGAAGTTTTCTCTATTTTTGTACTATCTTTAATTTTGATATCAGGGCAGTGCTGCCCTTATGAAATGAGTTAGGAAGTATTCTTTCCTTCTCTATTTTCTGGGAAATATTATGGAGAAGTAGTGTTATTTTTTCCTAAATATTTGGAAATGAACTATCTGGGCTTGAAGATTTCTTTTTTGAAACATTTTTCACTATGAATTTAATTTATTGAATAGTTATAGGACAATTCAGGTGATCTGTTTCATATTGAGTGAGTTTTGGTAGTTTGTTGTTTTCAACAAAGTGTCTAAGTTTTTGAAATTATGTGTGTAGGTTTCATAGTATTCCTTTATTATACTGTTAATGTCTGTTGGTTCTGTAATGCTATCCCCTTCTCAATCCTGATAATGACAATTAGTATCCTCCCCCACCCGTCTCTCTTTCTTTTTACTTTGCTAGAGATTTATCAATTTTATTGATCTTTCTAAAGAATCAGCTTTGGGTTTCAATTATTTTTCTTATTGTTTTCTATTTTCTTAGTCATTGATTTCGGCTCTGATCTTTATTATTTACTTATCCTGTTTGCTTTGACTTTATTTTCCTTTCCCTTATAAACTTTTTTTATGGTAGAAACTTACATTAGTAATTGGAAATCTTTCCTTTTTTTCATCTAAGAATTTAATACTATAAATTTCCTTTAATTACTGTATTATCTGCATTCTTTGACTTTTATATTGTATTTTCACTGTTGTTCAGTTCAAATTATTTTCTAATTTTCTTTGAGACTTCCTTTGGCCTATGTAGTTTTTTTAGGTGGTTTGTATAATCATGGAAAAAGCTGAAATATCTGCATTTAGAGGAAATTAATAACAAATTTGTCCTGGCACAAAATATTGTCTTCTGTGGATTGAGAGAAAGTAAAGCTGCCACTAGTATGGTTGCGTAATATTTTTAAATAGTTCTATTTAAATAGCAGTTCATTCTACTGTGTTTATGTTTCTTAACATTGGGCCTATTTAATATGAATAAAAGAAAATGTCTCGTTAGAGTCCACAGGAAGCTATTGTGAAAAGAGAGAATTAACCTTATATTTTGTGGAGTACTGTGCATGAGAATATAAAATAATCGACCAAAGATCATTGTTTGTAATAAATCACTAAACCATTTACACTGATTTTATTACACTGTTCGCAGTAAACTAAATGAGTTAAGACTGCTTGTAGTATTACAAGGGAGTGATTTAGGCACTGGGGAGAATAGAGGCCGATAAATTACATTAAAGACCTTATTTATGTTTATATAGAAAAGGTATATATTTTTCCACAAAAGCTCTAAGTTTCATTTTCATGGATTTGTACATAGAGATCATTTTTAATTTTTCACAAATTTTAATGGAGTCCATTTAATCTTTTATCACTTGTTTCATCATCACACAAAATCGTATTTCAGATATATATTTGGTTGTGTTTTTAAAAGAGGATGTTATGTGCTTCTGAATTATAATAGTAACATACATATTGAACAACTGTTCCCCATTCATTCTCTTCCTCCAGCAGAAACATTAATGGTTTATTGAAATAAAAAACCTCAGTAATGAAAATACGACAATTTAATTAGATGACACAGATTTTACTGGTTTTATTAAAAACAGAAACATAATTATGAAATGGTCTTTTAGAAAAGACAATAGATTGAAATAACATTAGACCTTCAGTCATATATTGAGACATATCATTGTTTATTTCTCACTCTACTTTGTGCCAGATTATTGTTTCAGGTTAAGTTTGTCAATCTCTTCATTTTATTAATGCAAAAATATTTAGGTCTTGCTCAGTAGGTTGATACTTCTAATTTGCTTCTACCTCCCAGGAAGTCACCATCCAGTAAGATAAGATATAAATATTCAGTCAGTTTAAATAAACTAAATGTCTTAATTTTGTTTTCCTGTTATTTCAAATTGATTCCAAAATATAGATAAATTATAAGTGGAGCAAAATTACATGGAGTTGATAATGCCTTTACCTTAAGTAATTGTATAGATCTAAATTTTCTAATGCTTAGCAAAATACTCTGTACACAATACGTGGGTGATCAGAAATTTTTTAAACAGGTTTTTTTGTTGTTTTGTTTTAATTTTAGAATACTATTAGATTTATAGAAAAGTTGTGAAGCTAGTACAGGTAGTTCCCATATGCCACACACCCAGTTTCCGCTATTATTGAGATCTTACATAAGTGTGGTACATTGGTCACAATCAACCAGTATTGATACATTATCATTAATTAAAGTTCATACGTTATTCAAATTTCCTTATTTTTTGTCTAATATTCTTTTTCCAGGGTACCATATTACATTACATTTAGTTGTCACTTCTCATTAGGCTCCTCTTGGCTTTGACAGTTCCTCAGACTTCCCCAGTTTTTTTTTTTGTTGTTTTTTTGTTTTTAAAGATTTTTTATTGGGGAATTGGGGGGATGGGAACAGCGCTTGGGAATTGGGGGAAGGGGAACAGACAAGCTGCTGCCATCCTGTTCTTCAGTCCAGTTGTGGAGGACGTCGCTCCACTGGCCCAAGTTGGCACCATCATTGCGCTCTTCCCGGGCAAGGCAGATCAGTCGCCGGCTTCTGGACAGCCGCTCACTGCAGCTGCTGGCCGCTCACGCTGGCTGCTGGCTACACACAGTAGCCCATGGCAACCCACTGCCACAGGGACTGCAGCCTACGCCGTCGCCAGCGACTCAGGGCAGCCCAGCTCCAGGTCGAGCTGCCGCTCAGCATCTCAGCTGTGGAGGGCAGTGTCACTGGCCCTCATATGTGGGATCCGAACCGGGGCCCTCTGGCGTCCCAAGCCAGTTCCCAACCATCGCGCCACTCGGCCGGCCCCAGACTTCCCCAGTTTTTGATGACCTTAACAGTTTTGAGGAATACTGGTTAGGTATTTGTAGAATGTTCCTCAGTTGAGGTTGTCTGATGTTTTTTTCATGATTAGATTGGGGTTATGGTTTGTGTAATGGATCTGCAAGACTAACCCACATTCGGTGATTCACTAAGAGGACTCATAGGACTCAGCCTGTAGTCATACTCGCAAATATGTTTTATTACAGTGTAAGGATACAAACTAACATCTGCAAAGGGAAAAAAGTTCATGGGGCAAAGTCTGAAAGAAACCAGGCACAAGCTTTCAAGACTGCTCTCTCCATTTACTGACTGAGTTACATAGAATGAACATAATTCCTCCTGCAATATGTGTTGATAACACATGTGCAATGTTTGCACCAGGAAAGCTCACAAGAGACCCAGTGCCCAGCCCATGGTTTTTATCGGGGGCTGGTCATGTAGACCCTGCTGCCTGACACATACCAAAATTCCAGACATCAGAATAAAAGCAGATGCTCAACATAAACCACATAGTTTATGCCAACATTTTAGGCACAGTGAGCCACTCTTACTAGGATGATGGGAGACCTCCAGAAATTCAAGTTCTCAGATGTCAGCCTATAATGAACCTTATAAGCACAGACAGGCCTACTATATTAACCCTTTTCTGTACATGGGTTTTTGGGAGGGAGATCACAGAGGGAAATGCCATTTTCATCACATTACACATCATATCAAAGATATATACTATCAACATGACATCATTGATGTTAACTCAGGAAGGTTTTGAAACAAAGAGGGAAAATAATAATAATTATCACACTTATGTATCCCTTATGCATTAGTTTCCTAGTGCTACTGTGACAAATTATCACAAACATAGTAGCTTAAAACAACACAGTTTTATCATCATATAGTTCTGGAGGCCACAGTCCAAGAATGGGTGTTATGGAGCTAAAATCGAAGTGTTGATAGGGTTGCATCCCTTCTTGAGGCTCTAGGGTAGAGCCGATTCCTTGCTTTTTCCAGTCCTAGGGTCTGTTTGCAATCTTCGGCTTATGGCCTCCGTTTAGCAATGGCGTCACTCCAATCTCTGCTTCCTTTGTCACATCTTCCCTTTGAGCTATTTAAGGGCCCTTGTGTTTACATTAGGACCACCTTGATAATCCAAAATAATCTTCCCATTTTCAAGGTCTTAATCAAAGCTGCAAAGTCCCTTTTGCCATGAAAGGTAATATTCATAAGTTCTGGGGATTAAGCCATGGACATCTTTGGGGAACCATTATTCTGCCTACTACTTCTTACTGTATGCTGGGTGTTTTTCTGAGTTCTTTACTTCATTTAATCCAACACCATTTTATGAGATAATTTCTGTTACCACCGTTTTATGGAAGGAGAAACTGAGGATCAGGTTAAATAACCTTCCACAGACCTGGTATGTGGCAGGTCTAGATCCCAAAGCTCATGCTCTTACCTATCACTATGCCACAGCCTCTCAAGAAAGGACCGTTTGATCGGTCTTCGGTGATTCAGGAAACATTTTAGTATCATCTATGTTTATTCTTAATTCAATCTTTTCTTCATTTAATGATACTCTTTGCCAGAACTTTCCTAAGTATTGAAGATACAACAATGAGTGGAATATTATCCCTCCCCTTACGGGCCTTTGAATGAATGGGGAAGACAGATATGAACATCAGTAATTCTTATGCATTTGCATAAATGCTGTGCCATGGTGGATTTTAGCGGATAGTTGAGTTAATCCAGGATTACTTTGACCAAGAGCTTGAAATGCAACTGAAAATCCCAGAGAAGTCACAAAACAAGCTTGATTGGGAGAGGTGGGGGTAGGAAGATGGTGCAGAAATTGGAAGAGGGATGACAGAGAAGAGAGGAGAAATGGTCTGCTTATGAAGAGTTATGATGCAGTGGTCAGAAACTTACCTTTGATTCTGAGGATGCTATGTAGCTGGAAAGTTCTGAGTGGCAGGTTCCAGGCGGGGCCCACAGTAGGAACTCAGTAAATGGTTGCTGAGTGGATGAATTGAACAAATAAATGATGTATCCAATGCTTCAGGCATGGTAAATGATTTAAGAGTAGAAGCGAACAGTGGTTTCTAACCCTTGCTACAACTTGGAATCCTCTGAGGAGCTTTTAAAAATGCCATGCCTGGGCTCTATCAGATATGCTTTGGTTAGGTTAGACTAGGCATCACTATGTGTGTTTGTGTATATTAAAAAGTTTATATATGTATATAAATATACAGTAAAACTTTGGATTGCGAGTGTTCTGTAAGACGAGCAAACATTTCTAATACATTTTAACATGGTAAAGGAACGATGTCTTGCAATATGAGTAGTTTGTTTCCAGAACAAATTATGCTCACAAACCAAGGCTTTACTGTACACACACACACACACACACACACACACTTTTTTTTCAAGTGATTCCAATGTATAGTCAGGGTTGAGAATTATTTGAAAGAGAGATCAACAAAAAGGAATTAAGAGTGGTTTAGCACTGAGTTATTAAAGTCCTTGACAAATAATTTATTAAAAAGAGTGAAGAGAATTAATTCTGATGGACGTTACAGAGAAAGGCAGCTGTAACCAGCAACCAGGCTGAGAAGGAATTAGATGAAGAACCATACTGGAGAAGACAGATGTTTTGATCTTCTGTTTTCCAACACCTAATATATCTTCTTGCATGTAGTGAAAGACAGTATAAATATCCATGTCCAAGTAACATTATTATATTCAAATAGCTTTTCTTAGCCTGGTTTTAAGGGGATGGAAGTTTGGCTGGGAGCAAAGGGGAGGGTGGAAATGGAATGGAGAAGTTGTGGTGGTAAGAGTGATGATCATAGCAGTTAACATTTATTGAGCTTTATTCTGGGTAGAGTACAGGGTGTTTTACTTGTATCACCTGATTTTCTGAGCTATTAGGTTGCTGGAGCATGGGAAGCTCTGATGGCTCCGAGGCTTTGGGCAGCTAGAGAGGAGCACGAAGGAACTAGGTGGAAAAAGGTAATTGGAAAGTAGGAGAACAGCCAAGATGCATGCTATCATTTCCAGATTCTGTGTAAGGCCAACTTGTTGGGGAGGGGAGAAAACAGAATCATCAGTAAGCTAGTCCCAGAGAGACACTTGCAGAAATTTGGAACTTATCACGTAGGACTGAGCTTAGTGCTAGCTGTGTCTGATAAGTAGAACTAGGCTATGCCTCCAGCTCTTCTGGCCTGTGTGCCCTGGGAAGACTGTGCCTGGTTTATATTCAACACCTCCACATTTGGCTTCATTTACTACATCAACCAAGATATTCACTGCCTACCTGCTGTCTCCCTCATTGCCCGATTTCTGCCCTTACACATTTTAAAAATCAGTCACTTGCTGGCAGTGCCTCCTTGTCTTGTTGAAACCTCTTTAAAACATGTCTGATGCTGAGATGTCAGTCTCATCTAGTCTTCTGACAGCTGGGAACTGGGGAGGTATTGCTGGAACCTTTTCCTGGCTCTGCATGGCCAATGATAATTTCTATCAGCTGGGCTTTCTTTTCCAAAGTAGTATTTTAAAGTTAGTTTTTAATTTTAGAAGCAACATAGTGTTAAAGAAAGTGTAGAAAATTGAAAAATACATTTACAAATTAATTGAGTGGTTACCCATGAGGGGGACGGGGAATATGATGTGGGTACTATGTGGGGAGCTCTAACTCTATTGGCTATGTTTACTTCTTAAGCTGGGTAATAATATTACAAGTGTTAATCTTTTTTTAATTCCATGTTGTATGTCTTTATTCTTTTATACTACATCAAAGAATCCATTATAAATCACACTATACTAATAACATGCCCTTTTTGTTCATTATTTTTGCTATAAAATCTTAGATCATTCACCTTCGTTCTCCGGGATGTAAAGCTATAGGCTCCAACAGTGAATATAGGAAAGTATTAAATAAATAAGAGGTACCACTTTTCTAATAATGCTTTTATAATACTCCATCAGAATAAAATTGAGTATTTAATAACCCATGAGCAAAACTTTCCAGTACAATATTCATATCTGTGCTGCACTGAAATGTGCTATTCAGCTCTGAAATTCTGTGCTTTTTATGAACCTCCCCGGAAGGCTGGCTTGTAAAGGTGACGAGGATAATCTCGTTTTCCAACACAAGAGGGCGCTAGATTTTCTCCTGCAGCAAAAGAGTCAAAGTCATTTCTTTCCATCAAAGAATTTCATATACGAGGTGGAATATGTAATGGCATGTTTTTAGTCTTTTGAGAAATAAAGGAAAAACGAGTTTTTGCTTTGTGAGAGAGAGTTTACAAATCATGCTAAGACTTTCTTCTGCTGTTATCAGCTAAGGCTCTGTCTGCTTTTACTAAGCTGCTTTTCAGGAGTATCACATGTTTGCTGGAGGGAATAAAACGGCTGCTGTGGGATAATGCTTCGGATAAATTATTTTGAAGGAGCTATAGATACTCCATCTATCCTGGTTTCAGTTTCAGATGGCATGTGTTGTTTTCTGGAAATCGGCATGTCCCCTAAATTCAGGATAAAATCAATGGCAAGTGTTGTGCTATGCAGTGTGGAGTGGGGTGCTGGCAGAAGCCAGTGAAATGATGTCAGCCGAAAATCACAGTGAACCATTCATAACTTGATGTTCAGTAGAGTTTTTGTTAACTTGCATTTCATAAACCATCCTTACCCCGTTCTTGATTACAAGAGTGGAACAGGGCCACACCAGCCAAGGACTTCTTTTCACTAACTGTACTTTTTGTGAAGTTAAACAGTTAAAGATATTTTTACAGTGTAGTTTAAATTATTTCTAGTTGTTGTGTCTTTCTTTTCCTCTTTTATATCTATCCACAATTGATCATCTATTTAGCTTGTCTAACCACTAGCAAATACAAACGAGGCAACTTCTATAAAGCAGCAGCATAACCCAGTAGGAAAATACCATGTATTTTGAGGAAATCAAGGTGCTAGCTCCCTCTGTATACTTTGTTGGTGTATCTGTATCACTGCTATAACAAATTACCACATATTAAGCTGCTTAATGCTCAGGAGCCCAGGTATAGGGGACAGTTAGGTTCAGGGCCTCAGGTCTGGTAGGGTTAAAAGAACACAAATTTATTATAGTTGTGGAAATTGAAGTCTGAAATGGATCTCACTGGGCTAAAGGCAGGGTGTTGGTGGGGCTGCATTCCTATCTGGAGGTTCTAGGGGAGAATCCATTTTCTTGCATTTTCTAGCTTCTAGAGTCATCCACATTTTTTTACTCATGCCCACCTTCCATCTTCAAAGCCAGCAGTTGTGGTCAACTCTTCTTTCTTATGATGCCATCTCTCTGGTCCTGACTCTTCTGAATCCCTTAACCCCATTTAAAGACCCATGTGATTACATTGGCCCACCCAGTTAATCCAGGATAATCTCCTTCAGGTCAGCTGATTAGCAAGCATAATTCCATCCACACTTGTCCCCTTGCATTTAACAGGACATATTCACAGGTTCCAGGGATTATGATGTGGGTATTTTGGGTAGAAAGGGAGGGATTATTCTTCCTACCACAGATGGTTGTAGTGACTCCATGATTTAGGCCAGCCTTAAGAGAGAAGAGGTAGCTACTTAGAGTTCTTGGTAGTTTAGGGAAAAATTAGTGTTTTCTCTAACCTTCCATGGAATTTCTACATTACTCACTTCTATAGTTTTTCTTGGGTTCTGAAAATGAGTATGTGTTCTACGAGACATAATTCATTAATTATGTATCAACCATTCTTATCATAATTTGACAGAAATTATTAGATTGACCCATCAGATCTTCCCTAAACAAAATAAAAGACAGCTAAATTTGGATGGGGGAGCTAGACCAGGAAAGGTAAGAAACACAAGGCATTGTTTGAATAGGTTTAGTGGGCCCTGGACAGAGAAGCAACTTGAGAGCAAGGACAACTTGAGAAAAAGGTATGGTACTGAAGATAATATTGACCTACCTTACAGTATTGCCTGGAGCCATGACTCTGAATGGAGGAACATTGGACAATAAACCACACCTTCTTGGTATACAGAGGGTGCCAAAAAATGTATACACATTTTAAGAAAGGAAAAAACTATTAAAATTGTAATACTCAATATATACCAATAACCAAAGATTAATACAAATCATGTTTGACTTCTGCAATTACAAGAGATGCTCAAAGTGATTACCATCAGCGTCCAGACACTTCTGATTACAGCAAACTGCTGCTTGAGCAGTGTTGACCAAAGTGTCCACTTGTATACATGTTTTTGGCACCCCCGGTAAAATAAACTCCCAAGTAGCGCAAGGCTATACCAAAACGTCAGACTCCTACTAGGGTCCATTGTGGTTCATAGAAATAAAAGTCACAGACCACAGATGCATTGATAATAGAGATGATAGCTTCATTCTGGTGCCCGTGTTAGTTTTTTGTACTTAATAATGAGCTATGTACCCTAAAAGACCAGTTTTCCTAATGTTATTTTTTGTGTTGTTTTGAGTCAACTAAATGTGACTCTTATTTTCTTCTTAGATGGTGTAAATTAAATGAGAAATAGATACCACGAATGTATTGAGTTGTATAAGGAAGGGTGAGTTCTCTCTTTCAGTTAACTCCTTAGTTACCTCGGTCCCTAATATTATGCTAAATATAGAAGCTAGAAATTTGAATTGGCCTTTAAACTAATTAGTAATAGCTTGGGGAATAGTGTATGGCGTGATAAGGTAGAGTCCCTGTGCACTCAGAAGTGAATCACTGACGTCCGCTCTTCCAGCAGGCTCTGGAGCATTCTGTGGAATCCCCAACTGTCATGCACTGCCATTATCTAACTTAAATTCGGTGACTGTGTTTACTATTGGGGTTAGACCTAAAAAGGAAAGAAAAGAAAACAATGTCCCAACTCAAAGAGAACAAAAAGCCTTCGCATCACTGTATACTGGGGGTGCCAAAAAAATGTATACACATGACTCATATTCCTCTTTTGTTATCGGTATATATTGAGTATTATAAATTTAATTTTAATTTTAATTTTAATTTTAATACTGTTTTTTCCTTTTAAAATGCATGTACATTTTTTGGCACCTCTGTATGTTAATTATTATGAACTTTAGAATGTTAGGGGTTCATCCTCAGTTGTCTTTTGTTTCCTCTAGAAAACTCCATAGAAAATTGGTTGCATCCAAAGTATTTTGCTGTAACTATACTTTGACTTAAATAGATTGCTGGGGAGATTTTTAAGTAATACCTCTGTTCAGCCCTCCCCCTGCCCTCGAGACTCTTATTTAATTGATCCGTAGTGGGCCTAGTCATTAGCATTTTGAAAAACCTTTCTGTGTTATTCCAATAATGTGCCGCCAGGGTTTTGAACTACTGCATTAGACAGTGCTCTCTTTATACTGCTCATTATCTGATTTTTAAAAAGTGGGCAGTGCCTGTGGTAGATCAAAAATTAGGTGAAACAATTGACAAAGAGCAGTTTGTTGCCTTACTGATTTTCAAATTATGCCCCTAATTTAAAGAAACGTAAAGTATTAAAAATAGGAAATAAAACAGCCGTGGCAAATAATATTTTGAGGAAAGAGAATTGAAACAAATTAAAAATGCGATGAGAAATTAATAACAATTACCACTGGGAAGCGTATTAGTTATAAATGACACAGTGGGCCGAGTTTTGCCTTCACTAATTGATATGGGAATTGTGTGCAGGCCTCTGAGAGACTTTAGACCAATGTATATTGGGTAATATGCACCAAAATCTATGAAAGAATACGGATTGCATTGGGAGCTGAAAGAAAAGAGTTCAGCAGCCCTGCTGAAGAGGCAGAGTCACAGAATGTTAGAACTAAAAGGTCACACTGGAATTAGCCAGATTACTCTTCTGCCTAGTTCTTCTGTGCCACCGCTAGAATTGAGACCCACTGCCCTAAATAATCTCCTAGCATTCCAAATGAATGCCCCGGGCTGTTTCAAAAGACGTGTCATTCTGCATGGCTTGTAATTGAAGGGCGGCAGCATAACATATGGGAAGGAGAACCGAAAGTCCCAACCGACTGAGATTTAAATCCTGGCTCACTGACAGTTTAGTTGTGTGGTCTTGTGCAAGTTACTTCATTCACCTGAGCCTTGGTTTCTTGTACATGTTTAGTGCCTAGTTCACAAGAAGTAAGAATTAGATGGATACATGCTGGTGACACGTTTTTTTCCCCATTTGTTACTGCATTCGTGAGAAATTTTTCCCTTTTTTTTCCTCTTGTTAAACTGCTTTATTTAAGTGTCATCACAGCATGTTGGACATCTGTTCCTTGAGTTTCTTCTGGATTGTATGACACAGTATTTCAGAGTATATCATCTTCTTTTCCATTTATTCTTTTAATTTTTATTCAGTTTATTGAGGTGACATTGGTTAGTAAAATTGTATAGGTTTCAAGCATACAATTCTGTAATACATCATCTATATATTGCATTGTGTGTTCACCACCCAGAGTCAGTTCTCCTACCAGGGCAGTAGAAGAGGGTAAAGGGGGTCAGATTTTTTCCTTTTAAATACAGATTAATAGCATGGTCAGTGGAATTACGATTACCTTAAGCCTTCTAACTCATGTGGCTGGGCTTTCTAGGTGACAGTTATCCTCTCTCATTTACCTTAATTCTAAGAGAATATGTGTTTAAGATATTACTTTAAAATGCTATGTTAAAATGTTAAATGAAAAACAAAGCAGGCTATACAGGTTTGTTTACAGATAATTTGATCACAACCATGAAAAAATTTGGAAGAAAATATAAAAGTTGTATAAAGATTTACAAAGGTCTTTCTTTTTTTTCTTTTTCTTCCAAATATTTAAAATAAACATGAATTGCTGCTATAACAAGAAATAAACAACATATTTTCTGCTTTAAGGTCAATATATACATTTGCCAAAGATAGCCACACTCTGAAACAGATTTATGCACTCATTTTTTGAAAGGTTGCTATTTTTATAGTGACACTGAATCCAAAGTTTTCTAAAATAGCCAACCCCAGTGTTGAATTTTCCTGAATTTTCTATCTAAATTTATAGTATCATTTAACCAATTCCCAAAGGTAGAAATATAGGAGTCTTGCATGACTCCATTTCCTTCATTAGCCACGTATTATTGGTTATCATACTCTTATATAATTGGTCATTAAATTTGATTTCTTCTACCTTTAAACTAGCTGTTTTCTTTTATTCCCACCATTCAAGGCCCTAGTTCAAGCCCTTATTATCTTCTTAAATTATGGCTAAAATATACCTGGTCATGCAATCTCTTACCTAAAAGTCTGTGAATACCCATTTATGAAGGATAATGTCCAAACTTATTCACAGTTTATCCCCACCTTACATTCCTATCTCCATCTTCTCCATTTCATCTCCCTCAACCCTCCCTGTCACCTTTCTTTGGTCCAGGTTCTTCTAAATTCCTTGAAAATATGTACTTTCATGCATCTATAGCTGGCCCCTCTATTTTGATTTCTCTGCTTTACGTTCACCATTTACGAAGTTACTCATCCTTCAAGGCTCAGTTCAAATATTAACTTCTCAAATGGAATATTTACTTTAGTCTAATTGTAAAAGAATTCCTAAAATAAAGTTCCTTAATTCAAAGCCTGTGTTAAGACTTAGAATGGTAAGTGTACTAATGAAAATAACTTTTTCCTATTTTCAAACTGTTTGCTGTGTGATTAGAAAGAGAAGAATGCTAGGTACTGCAGGTATATTATTTCTCATTTTCACAATAACCCTACCATGTACTCGTAGGTATGCGTATTTAACAAGACAAGGAAACTGAGGCTCAGAGAGGTGAAGTATTTTAATCCAAGTCATTTAGCAAGCATGTGGTAGCTTCGGCAAGAAAACTTTTGTTAATGTTTTAAAACAATCACAAAAAGGAAGTGCATAATTTAACAATATGTTGCAATCGAACAATATTTTAACTGGATTGTTATTGTTATTGACGTCATTTACAAGTGAGCCATCAAAATGGTTTCTAAATAATAGTCTAGAAAAGAAGTTTTTAATCTATGGATTCGTTATCAATTCCTTTTTTAATCCAGCCTCCAGTTCCCCCCACACACAGACTGGCACTTAGCGACGTAATTCTGTTTAGGTTAGTGCCCGTCAGCCTCACTTAGCAGGGATTGCCTTTTCCCTACTGGCTGTCAGTATGTGTCTTCCTTTGAGTTGGTCATGTGTGGACTCAGCAAGGATGCTTGTGTGTTGTTTTTACAAGTTTTTCTTTTGAAGGTTACTGTCCTGCGTCTGCATTTCTTTATCTACAGATCAGCATGTATATGTAAGAGTTTCTGACTGCCCACATGTTTCTGATGTTCTAATTTTATAAAATATTTACTTTTCAGGTTATTTGTATATTGTGTAAATAATAATTTACTTTGCTCATTTTTCATCAAGCATGTTTATTCTTGCTGCTAAAGAAGCAAAGTATATTAAGAACAAGTACCCTTTAAAATTTTACTTGGAAATAAAAATTGTGTTATATCTCTAGCATTTATTAAGATATGTGCCTTTATTAGGTCTGTTTTCATGTTTTATAGTTTCCTCAGGAATGAATTTGTTCTTTCTGAAAAGTAGCTAAGAAATGTGTTGAAAAACTAAGGCAACTTTTGATTTGAAATGTAATATTTGGGTAACTGAACGATGTAAGTTTGTTGTTAAATTGACAATCAGTGCTTCTACTCATTAAAATAAAAGTATTCAGCAATGTTGTATAAAGTTAAGACTTTAAGAAGATGAAATTTGCATAAAAATTGTTTAGAAATGCAAGCTTGGGAGTACTATTAAGGGGAAGTTAATCTTTGCAAAATTAAAAGCAGACAAATATATGCATTTATGCATGTATATGTAAACATGCTTTTTATGCAAATAACAAATAGGAGCACATCCCATGAGTTGTTTCCCAAGTACTGTGACTATAGCATAAAACTCAACCACTGTCAACCACTCAGTTTTATGAAGAAAATCAAGATCATTGTAGGTTTTAAAGTCAAGCTTTATTCTTTGCTTTAGATAGATCAATTATAATATTTGAAACAGTTGCAGATCCTTTGATAGTTCCTAGAGGACCAAAATTAATAAATACCTCTATCCTTTACACTGTGGGATTTAATAAAACAGGGCTGATACCTGAAGTAAAATGTACCCAATGAGTAGGATGGCATACCTGAGGATGTAACCAGGCCGTGGCAGAATCCGTATGAGTGCCAGGCTATCTAGACAATCTCTACAGTAGGTAGGTGAGATGGAATTGAAGGGCAGCAGTAGCCCAAGCTGGCTTGTGGTCAGTAGAAAAAAATGTCCAGAAAGAAAAGAAAATAGTTACTAGGGGTGGGGGTAGAGCTGGGGGCGCAAAAGTCTGGTGGCACTGGGGTCAGTCAGGTTAGGGTCAGTGAAGGAACCTGAGACTCACAAGAGGGACTCAAATTTCTGCTGTAGGACTCCCTTTCCCAAGAAGATTGGGGAGAACAAGCCAGCATCTAACATGCCCGAGGAGCACAGGAGGGAACATGGCCAGGTGGCAGTGGGTGGGCAGGGAACAAATCATGGCCCCTGTTACAATTAGACTACATGTAAGGGTAAACTCATTTAATGGATGAGCCTGTGAATTTAATTGAATTTTTTTTTTTTTTTACTGCAGTCATGAATCAGTATTGCTCTGAACCCTAGATCCTGTAGGTATCCTTACATTCTGCATGTATAAGAATGGCCAACATAAAAGGGATATATTTTATGCCTTGAGAATACATGGCTATTATCAGAATTTCTTTGTTCAGAGTCCCTCACACTCTTTTGACCTGAAAGATTGATTTCTTGACTAAATCGATCTAAATTTATTTCTTGACTCACAATGGGCCGAAACCTGCGGTTTGAAAAACACTACTTTGAATGTTGTTGATCAATTGTGACTGTGTTTCTTTATCTTGGAGCCTGCACCTCATACTGCTGCTCAAAAAGAGTGAGTCTGCGATTCCTAAAAGCCATTTGATTGGCCTGCTGCTGTGGCTGCTTTTTCCTCAACGTTGCACAAATGGTATTTCTCAATAGAATGGCCACAGAGGACTAGACAGAGAAAGATAAACAAGTAGTTCAAGTGAGGCATTTAGTTCAATTGAATGCGGATTTATTGAGCAAGCCTCTGCCACATGTCAGGCACGGGTAGGATACCAGGATGAATTAAGCATGACCCTTTTCTTGAAAACCCTAGGTGGCTGAAGGGAGAAAATAGAAATAAGAGAGAAAACCGCATCTTATGAGGTGCAGTGGGGGTTCAAAGGAGGAACTAATCAGTTCTACCTGAGAAAGATTAAAAATGTTTCACAGGGGCTGGAGCTGGTAAGAGGAGTAGATGTTATCTTGTAAGATGAATGGTTTTTGCCGATTAGACAAGGTGGTGAAGAATAGTCTAGGCAGTGAGAGCAGTGTGAAAAAAAGGCACAGAGGCATGAAAGAATTAGCCTGGTTCTTTCTTCGAGCCTTACATGCTGGTAGTCAGTATGACTAGACAAAAGACTGGTAAGCTGATGAGGGGAGAAGTCAGTTATAGACCGTAGTCCATGCTGAGGGAACCCTTTGGCGACAGCTAGGCCCTGACAGGTAGGTTTACATTTTAGAGAGATTACTCCTCTGGGCACATGGTGGAGACTGAGATAAGTTGTCTGGAACCCAGGAGATCAGAAAGGGGAATAGCAAGTAATCTGGTGAGGGCCTCATATAAGACAGCATCTGTAGGAATGGAGAGAAATCTAAGAGAAATGGCAGAGGAGCTAAACCAACATGCAATTTAAGAAATAGTCTACTGAAGATACTTAATTCAAGCCTGAATTATCCAAAGATATACTAATGGAATATAGTAGGAACTGAAAATTGATCATCCTTAGCAGTCCATTCAAGCACCATATGACTAGGAGAATTGTCTCAGCCACAGATTATTACAATTTTGGCTAAGTTTGATATTATTTTAACATGTGTATATCTTCTGATTTGTTTCTGGAAAAAAATTGAGGAATAAAAAAACACATATAAGAATATATTGTTAAGTAATGAAATCTAGAGAAGAATAAGCAAGAATAGTTAAAATAAGAAGAAGCTATGGGTAAAGTTAGTACACAAAATTTACACAGCCAGTACAATAAGGGAAATAACTTAGATACACAATGCATGAAGTAAAAGCTAGTTGCTTTGGAAACTAATATTTTCAGTGCTGCCGAGAAGTCATCTCCCTTAAGCCCCTCTTAAAAAAGAATATTTGAAGTGGTGAACCATAGTCTTGTATTTGGTTGTCGGAAAAGTTATGATGCATTTTTACAACGAAAAACATAGAAAAAGTATGTCCTGACTTTTCCAACAACCCAATAATAAATAGAAAAATAAATTTGAGAGCGCTTTTTTGATAACAAGCCTCAATGTAAGCCCATAGTCTCATGTCAAATCTGCAAGGAACCAAAGTGTCATCAAGGAATGCAGTTCTCACCCACTCCTCCAAGGAGTGTTTGAGTACCTATGTTATGTCACCTTGTGTGCTAAACACTGGGAATACAACAGAGAGCAAAACAGGCATGTCCCTGTGCCCTTGATGGAGTTCAGTCTACTAGTGAAGATATTAAACAGGTAAACACTATATAGTGTAAAGACTGTTATAATAAGGGAGGTGTGGGTGACATTTAGGGCTCCCAGACATAATCCTTGAGGAAGTGATATTGTACTAAAGGATGCAGGGTTAACCAGTGAAGAAAAAATATTCCAATCAGAGTGCTCAGGAAGTTCAAGGTTATACTCCTTTCCTGATTGTCTAGTCACCGATTAAGGACAGTCTGTGCGCTTTAATAGTCAACCAAGCCCACAGGGCCCCAGTGCAAGAACTAATTTAGATTAGTTTAAAACATGATAAATAATGCTGGTAACCTTTGATTGAGTAATCTCATCCAAAGGTACTTTTCAGTGTCTTAATTTATTCTTGGAATATGGTTTCCATATGTCCTTATTTTATAGATGTGAAAATTGAGGCTATCCTGATATGAGTGGTGTGCTTTGTTTTCTATTTTTGCTAATGACCATAACTGTGAAAGGACTTACAGGCAGGCATAACAGATGATGGTAACCAGGAACAGGCACATGAGGCATCAGATGCTTGGCTGTATAGTGCCTGCTCATCACACTTTTGCACTGATGCACTGTTTCCGCTTTTCTCCTTGATGTCACTTCCTCCTCCTTTCTTCCTTGTAGCACTTTATGTTTACATCTCCTACCATGTGCCGTAAGAATCTACTCAAACCTATTCTCTCTTGGACGCTTTCTCTCTATATCTATATAATATCTATTGATTTATATACCTCTCTACAACTAGATTTAGATAGATAAACTGTTAACTGTTTAGTCTGTATTAGAATACAACAAAAATGCAAGCTATTGTAAAAAAAAAATACAGAAAGCCAAAAGACAGAAATAGAAATCAACTCTGATCTCACCAGTAATAACTGCTATTAACATCTTTAAAAATTTCTTATCATTTGCATCTTTGTACATTTTCTGTCACTCATTTTTACATCATGAAGTTAAATTGTATATTAAAACTGCTTTTCTCCTAGTAATTATATCATATCTTTTCATATTAGTACATTACTTTTTCAGTGTTTTAAGTAACTCAATAGTATTAAAGTGAATTATCAAAAATATATTTAATTTTGGGGCAGTTGGTGAGCATGTTTACATGGCATGCTTATCCCTAAAGTTATTGTGTGTATCCAGTATTATTTACTTAGAATAAATTCTGGAAGTCAAATGATTCATCAAAGGATATGCAGAATTTTAAGGCTGTTGGTACTTATTGCTAAATTGCCTTGTGAAAAATTATCATATGCTATCTCACTGCATAAAGTATCTTTACATACTATGGACTATTAAAACATTTTAAGTCTCCCCACTTAGTAAAGCAAGGCCATTATGAGATAATACTAGAAAGTAAAGCTAAGTAGTATTAAGTAAATGATCAAATATTATTAAAATGGCATTACAGAAATAATTTAAATTCTTGGAAATTATTAAAAATGTGTGGCAGTATACGCTTATTTATAAAGTGCCTTTTCTGCAAGTGATAGTTTTAATTTTGTAGTATTCTGCAATTATTCCCCATTTACATATGAAGCAAGTGGGATATAAAGAGACTAAAGTTTGCCCTGTGTCCCACTCTTGCTATATGGCAAACCTGTGGTTCCAAAAAAATCTGTCCAATTTCAAGGTCTGTGTCTCTTCCAGAGAAAAGTGCAGGGTGACTTCTTCACAGTGCTAGTTAAGTAATTAAATGACACATGCCTCATGCATTAGAGGCCCTCAATAGTTACTGCTACTGTTGAGAGGAAAGTAAAAATAAGAAATTTAGTAAGCCCTTGAGAGTTGAGAGGGGTTTAGAATACTGGGGATTGAGGGTGAAAGACAAGACAATGTCTGTCTTCTTTTGTTTCACTTCTTACCCTTCCCAAGTGACACAGAGCAGCGTAGATTTCTATTTCAAACTTTGCATCTGGACACATTGATTCTGAATTTTGTCATCTCCAGTGACTTTGAAGACTTTGGAAGCACACAGATTCACTAGACCCAGAGGGGAAAATTCACAAATCTCTTTCAGTTGATTTGCACAAAAATATCACTAAAAGTAAATTGAAGAATCCCTGAATAAACACAAGCAGTTCTTGTGCACTTGATGTTTGTGCTGTATGTATATGTATATACATATGTGCTGTATGCTGTATGTATAATGTTATTATTATAGTATATTGAAATGGTAATGATGATAATTGTTAACATCCACTGACCATTCCTGTGCCATGTCCTGCTCTGACATGGGTACTAAGTCATTTAAATGGACCTGCTTAGGGTCAGATCAGCTCATGGTGTTGGTAATAGACAGGACGTAGTGTAGGTAGTAGATACTAGGAAACTACAATGGTTGGGGGGCTGCTTGTTCGGTGAAGCTCAGTGTTTGGCCCTACAAAGAGGGCTTGATGGTTCTCTTTAGTTCATTCTCAACAGATTGAGTCTATACTTTGTTCAATACATCCTAGTTTTTCCAAAAATCATTTATTTAACAGTTATCTATTCACTTACCTTACATTTACATTTACATTTTCAGCTCTTTATGGTTCCATATGCTATTACAC
Organism: Hipposideros armiger; assembly: GCF_001890085.2. Lineage (NCBI taxonomy): Eukaryota > Metazoa > Chordata > Mammalia > Chiroptera > Hipposideridae > Hipposideros > Hipposideros armiger. Next base: position 373,610 of record NW_017731529.1, read on the forward strand.
TCTTAAGTATTTTAATCCATTTAGGCCTCAGTTTTAGTTTTTCAGGTTTTAAAGGATGACCTTTAGTTCTAGTCCTTAGGAGTCAGAATGAGGAAATGGTGACAAGCAAGGATTCTGGACTCACATTGTGGGTTTTTAGGTGATAGCCCATCATATATTATTTAAGTAACTTTAAATACATTCAAAATCTCTGTGCCTTAGTTTCTCTGTTAAAATGGGGCTAATAATGCTATCTACCTTATACGGTGACTGTGAGGATATAATGAGCTAATAAATATAAAGTACTTAAAAGAGAGTACACACTTAAAAAACACTTAATAAAAGTTAGCTATAATGACAGGTAACCAAGATAATAATCAGCAGGAAATAATAATAAACCAGTATTAATCCTTAACAAAAGGTAGCTCAATATTTTTTCTCTAAGGCTTTTTTCTTTTTAAGTAAATGTTTATCTTCTTACCAGCAATTTATGAATAGTCATTCTATTGAATGTTTAAAAATCCCGGAGAGCTGTGTACGAGTTCTGCCTTGCCTGCTGTTTGACCAGGGTATTATTATTCAGGTAATACCCTGAATAATACTTCAGGATTTTATTGCTCTGAGTTAGACCATTCCATGGGCTAGTTCTCTCCAAAGGCTCTAGAGCTGATGTGTAGACTGAGGAGCCGAAGCAGCATTACAATAAGATCATCTCAGACAGACATCAGCAAGAGACCAGCTTAATCATTTTTTAGAAAAGAAAGAGTCAACTCTTATATAGTGCTTACTTACTATGTGGTAAGTTCTGTTTTAAGCACTTTCCATCTATTAGCTCACGTTAATCCTTCCCTGCCCTTGTCAAGGTTGTCCTTTTGTTATGCCCTCTTTATAGGTGAGGGAACTGATTGACAAAGAGATTAAGTAGTTTACTCAGGATCTGAATTTGGAGGATGTAACTTTAAAATCAATGTATTTGTCCTCAGGAAAAGTGTAATAATTTATTGGTTTGCTTGTATTAAGCAATTTAGTCTTTATTTATTTTAGGCAAAATAGAACTTTTAGATAAGCAAAAAAAGCCTCCCAAATTACTCCTAATCTATTTCTATATTTGCATATATTTAAGTAGGATAATTTTGTGCATATTGTGCTCTAGACTTTTTTCTTACAGTGTTCTCTGTAAACAATTTCCCATGTCATTAACTATAGATTTATATCAACATTTTGCTGGCCACCTAATATTTCATTTGATGGATGAAATAAAATGGATTCGTATATTTTGTGGATCTACCATAATTGATTTAACTAGTTCCCTTCTTTGGTCACTTTGTTTGATAACAAACACACTCTTTGGCTGATAAAACCTATTCTGTACATACAGCTTCAGTCTTGTCATTTCCTTGAGATAAATTCTGGAAGTGGCAATTGGTGTGTATGTGTTGTTTAATTTTACATCTTTGCTCCTGTCCACTTTTTACTGTCATTACCCCCTCAAAGACTGACAGATCTTTTATGTGGAAATCCCCAGTTTTTTGCCAGGAAGCTTGGCATCTCCTCAGTAAGAGATCTTGAAGTTCTTGATTTTCACGTTAGTCTCTTTTTCACAATCTCAAATATCAATTGAAATTTTATGATTTTGAAGATTTTGATGGTAACTGGTGCATTCTGGGGTGTTTTGTTTGTTTGATTTTGGCTTTGGAGAACTTATCACTGCTACTTCTACCAGTTAAACAATAATATTTTTTAAAGAAAGTATGTGTTTATTATTTTGACGTATGTAGTGTAGGTCTCTCAGCATCCCATGTATAGGAACTTTATAAATACTATATTTTAGGGCTTGCTACTCAAAGTTAGGTCCATGGACAAGTACCATGAGCATCACCTGAGAACTTGTTAGAGATAGACCATCCTAGGCCCTGCTCTACCTGCTGAACCAGAATCTGCATTTTAATAAGTTCCCCAGGTGATTCATGTGCTCTTTAGTGTTTGAGAATCGTTGCTTCAGGCTGTTTTGTTCCCAACTCTTATTAGTCATTTGGAGGCAACTCGCTTTGTTCCTGGTAGCAATTGCTTTTGCTGTATGTTGCATTTTCTTGTCTGCTAGTAAACACTGCCCCTTTGAAAAAACTTGCTATTTTGTGTGTGTGTCTGGCTCAAAACAAGAATGGAATCTATTTTATAATGTGATTGTCTTTGAAAATATTGCCCCATAGTTGAGTTAGAAGCCGTTGTATTGATTGTGGTATTTTAGAGCAAGCAAGTTGAATTATTAATTTGGCTTCATTTTGCAAATAGAAACATTTTAAAATCAGAGATCTTATGAAACACGGTGCCCTGTGTCATGAAGCTGTTAGCTTTCTCTTAACGATATGCTAGTGCTAATGAATATTTTATAATGTATCTGCCTGGACATAAATAAGTAACTATTATCCTGAAAACAAGCATTATATTCATCTGAAAATGCTTACTTTGCAAATTCATTGTTTCAGAAAGAGCAAATGTGCATTTAAAATGAGAAACATGATTAAAGTTCTACTTGAAATTGCAGATGTTTGCTGAATATAACAAAACATAGTTTTAGGTGTTACCTTTACAAATGTTAGATGGAACTACTGCAGCCCTGCTCACCCATTAAAATATCCAGGTATTCCTCACTCTTAATTTAAACTCAGGAACCAAATAGATTTGAATAGCAAGTGGCGCTTGCATCTTTCTTCCACATTAACCATCCCCACAACAAATACACGTAGGACTACAATATATAGCAGCATGTTACAATTAAATTTCCACAAAAATGTTAATTTGTGATTTCACAGTATATTAAATGTGGAAGGACTCTGTAAACTATGTCCTCTTTTTGGACACTCAAAATACATGTCATTAAAATAAAGGCTCTGGATGAATATCCTCTATGAAATAAATCTGTTAAATCTTGCTAAAGCCAGCATTTCTAGCACAATCATATGACAAGGACCATCAGGTCATGTGCCAAAATGATGAGGACATACTGTATTTATAATAGAGACTATGAGAGCCTTAACCAGTATGAGCCTCAATCCCTCATGTGTAACCTGGATTTTAGAGTTAAATATGCTAACATGCATCTGATGCGTCTGTGTACCTGATACATAGTAATTACTTTTACCTCCCCAGTGGAAGCTTAGTGACAAGGCTACTTCAGAACTTTTAACCAGTGATTGTTCACTAAAAGTAGGATTTACTGTAACATCCGGCCCTGATACTCTGCCCTCTTTCAGATGGCATCACCAATCACCTGTCCCTCATTCACTCTGCTGTAGCCACAATGGCCTCCTCACTGTCTCTTGTGCCCTCCAAACACTTATGGTTCCTCCGGCCTAGAAGGATCTGCCCTTCGGTATCCACAGGAGTCTCCTACTTCATTCACGTCCCTAAATCAAATGTCACTTCCTTAAAAAGACCTTATTTGACTACCCCAAGTGACCTGTCTACCCCACACATACATTCTCTATTTCCTTAAAGTTTATTTTTCTTCATGGTACTTAATGCCACCTATTATATATATTTTTTGTTTTGATTTTCTATCCCCACTGGACTATAAGCTCCACAAGAAAAAGGTCTTTTTTGGGTTGTGTTTACTGCTATACACTTAGGAATTCAATAACAATGAATGAGTGATGAGCATTTTATGAATTGCCCCCCCTCACCCTGAGCCAGTATTGACAGAGGACACCCATGGACCATTCACCCTCCTCCCTTCCACCTCAGGCGCCCTGATTCATGTAAGTGCTGTGCCTGCCCAGATCCTTTGAGGCATCAAGGATGGTAGACGGGAAGGAGAATGTACCAGGGGAGAATCCTGACTATTTACCACAGAGAAACTGAGCTTTAAAACTCGAAGCAGATGCTTTGCCCTGAAAATGGTTGTCCTGGCCTGCACACAGAATACGGGAGTTAAATAGACAAGCTAGAGTCACTGGCTCTGAAACCAGTATGGTTTTGCTCATCAGAGTTTGGATTTTGAAATTCATACTTGTTAGACTATAACCATTTATGAAAGTATAGACTTCCAGTTGCTCTTTCTTAATTCCAAGAATTTAAGATATGTCAGTGGAATTTATGTTTGCTGTGAAATACTTTATGAGAAAGTTATCACTTGAGCATTCAGTTTCTCTGGATTTTTCACATCATTTATATCCCTCTTGTCATTTAACCAGCAAAACTGAAGTTGCGTTCTCTGGAAATTAGTGGAATACTAACATTTCCTTTTTTTCAAAGACAAAACAAAAATCTAAAATTTTCACAAGTAACTCTTGTAGTTTTGAAGAAATAAATAACATTAAAATTTGATCCCCTGGGGTTTAACATTTTCTTACCAAAATGTTATTTAGGTTGCAATTTTTCAGTCTGTAATGTAAAAGTGATCTATAATTGGGAATTCTGATGTGTTTTATTTATTCCATAAACCTGGTAAATGCAAAGGAGTCCTAGGAGTTTTATGGACAGGGAAAACTCAAGATCTATAAGAAATCAGAGTAAGAGATGTGGGTAGCATGAGCGTAGTTTTCACTTTCCTCTCGTCTTTATCCTAGAAGGACTTTTAGTAAGTGAAATTCCCTTATTATAAAACCTGTGTTTACATAAAGGTATGGAAAAACCCTGAATTAAAATAATACAGACATATTCTACTTATTTACAAACATTATAATTATTAAAACTCTACATGATTCTTGAGTCATTACATTTACTAGTTTTTTAGTTATTTTATGGTATTGAATAATAGGCACAGATAAGTCAAACAGGTAATTACCTGACTACTTGATTACAAAGTATTAGACTTGATGTATGTAGAAAAAATTTAGGTAATAATGTTTATTCTGAAGGAAAAAAATGTAAATTCTTTGATACATATTGAATAATGTTTTTTTATTTAACTATATAAGTATAATTGGTATACAACCTTATAGTGATTATATTAGTTTCAGGTATAAAATATAGTGATTCAACATTTTTATCCCTTACAATGTGATCACCCCACTAATTCTAGTAATCATCTGTTCACTGTGCAAACTTATCACAATATTATTGACTATATTCCCTCTTTTTAGCCATCCCCTCACCCCTGCCCTTCTAGTAGCCATTTCTTTGGTCCCTGTTCAATGAATCTGTTTTTGTTTTGTTTTGTTTGCTTTGTTTTCAGATTCCACGTATAAGTGAAAACACATTGTATTTGTCTTCCTCTGCCTAACTTATTTCACTTAGCATAATACCATCGGGATCCATCCATGTTGTTGCAAATGCAAGATTTTATTCTTTTTATTGCTATGTAATATTCCATTGTGTGAGTGTGTGTGTGTGCATATATGTGTGTGTATGTATACACCCCACGTCTTCTAATAACAATCAAAGGAAAAATGCAGAATTCCATTCACAATTGCATCAAAAATAATAAAATATCTAGGAATAAATTTAACCAAGGAGGTGAAAGACCTGTATTCTGAAAATTATATGACACTGAGGACAGAAATTTAAGAGAACATATATGCACCCCTATGTTCACTGCAGCATTATTTACAATAGCCAAGATACAGAAGCAACCTAAGTGCCTATGGATAGATGAATGGATATAGACATATTCTACTTTTAAACAAACCTGGTATGTTAAAGTCTGAATTATATTATGGCTGAAATAAAGACAAGTTCTTTCTTTTGCAAAAGTATTTGCCATAGGTTTCCTAAAAAAGCAAACTCCTGTAACCTAATGAACATAGACAATTTTTATCAACAAAATATCGTTGAAAATATATGTCCTGAATCCATTTGTTTTTCTTCATCTTCCACTGGTAGCCAAATTACTATTGTCACTTGCCAAGACCACTGCACCAACTCAGTTTATCTTCCTGCTCCTTTTTTCTTCTCCCCACCACAATCTACCCCCCACCCCCAAAGCAGCCAGGTAACTAAAGATCATGTTATTCTCCTGTATCAAAATGTCCTATGGCTTCCCATTGCCATACAATGAATATGCCATAGAATAAAGTAGAAACATCTTACCATGTCCTCAAGACCCTAATGATCTGCCCCCTTCCCAGCCTGTGTTCTTAAATATCCTGCACCAACCTCATCCTCTCTCACTTCGCTTTGGCTCTACTAGCCTTCTTGCTGTTTCCTAGTTATACTCAAATGTACTCCCAGCCTCAGGCCATTGCCTCTGTTCTTCCCCCAGTCTCTGCATGGCTCGCTGTTCTTGTTTTTAAGCCAATGTTTTCTTCTCAGGCCTTTTCTGACCACTCATAGCTCTTACCTATTTCTATTTGATTGTCTCGATAGCACTTATCTTTACTTGCAATTACCTTATTTTAAAAATACTTTTTTACTTGTATATTATCTCAATTCCATTATAAGGTAAGCTCCAGGGAAGAGAGTGTCTTGCCTTTTTTTATTCTTATAACCCTAGTATTTAGAACTGTACCTGGCTTAAGAAATATCAGTTGAAAAAGCAAGTTGCAGGTATGTGGCTGAAAAGCAAAAATTATGTAAATCACTATTTGTAAGTCATATAATTTTAAAAGCATTAAAAAAATCTGGTTATATAAAAAGATATTTATCTGTTTTATAAATATCTCCCTTCC
>NW_017731529.1:380596-435605 GCF_001890085.2 Hipposideros armiger
GAATGATCACCCACGAAACCTCTTGGCCTGCCAATCTTTTCTCCATACTACAGCCAGACATGTCTCCTTTCTTAGCAATCTTCCCCAGATTTCCTTTTCTTCAGATGAATGGTAAAATTCTAACATGACCTGAGAGACCCAGCCTGGTCAACAGCCATCTGCCTCTCTAGCATCATCTTGCTGTGCTTTCCCCCTAGATCTCTGCTCCTTCCAGGGGGCCTGTGCAGCCTCCACCTGGAGCCCATCTCTCTTCCTTCTCTATGTTGCTTTTTTAATCCTACTCATCCTTCATATGTCAGCTACGGGATCTCTTCCTTGGAAAACCCCCTGCACCCACAAATTATATCAGGTTCCTTTGTCATTTGCCTCCATGAATTCTTTCTTTCCTTCAGAGCATTTATCTCAATCTGTAATTAAACCTTCACTAGTGGAATTATTGGATTAATATCTGCTTCTCCACTAGGCTTTAAGCTGCATGAAAGCAGTGCTGTGTTGAGTTTTGCTCACGATCGTATCTCCAACACCTGTCCCAGGGCTGACATATATTAGGTGTTCCATAAACATCTGGATGAATGAATGAATGAATGAATGAATGAACACTAAGTACTCCAGTGTACTATATACTCTGTTGTACTCAATCCTAGGAATACAAAGGTAATTAAGACTGAATCCCTACCCTCAAGGAGTTCATAGTCAGAGGGCAAAGACTTAAACAATTATTATAGGGTATTGAGTGCAGGGATTGATTTTTTTATTGAGATGTAATTGACATATAACATTATAATCATTTCAGGTATACAACATAATGATTCAATATTTGTATATATTGTGAAATAACCACCACAGTAAGCCTGGTTAACATCCATCACTACACAGTTACACATTTTTTTTCTTATGATAAGAACTTTTAAGATCTACTCTCTTAGCAACTTTCAGATATAAAATATAGTATTATTAACTATAGTCACCATGTTGTACATTATACCCCAGGACTTATTTATCTTATAATTGCAAGTTTGTACCTTTTGACCACCTTCACCCATTGTTTTTTTAAAATCAGAGGTCACATGGATAGGAACCTAAGAGGTTAAGCAGCTTAGCGTGATGCCGGCCCAGAACCTGGGCTGTGGAGTCAGACCAGTGCTGGTGAGCCCGGGTTCTTCCTTCCAGATACGAGCTGCCACAAAGCGTAGTGTCTCTGGGCTTCCGAGTCCCTTCTGTAAGGTGGAGATAGTAGTGCCTACCTTCTAAGGTTATTGTGAGATAAGACATTTCCATTTCAGGAGAGTACCTTGCACATAGTAAACATTTGATAAATCGTTAAGTGTTATTAAAGTTGAAATTACTTTTTATATTAAATTTTGCCTTTACCACTAGGGGTGGGTTCTCTCTTCCTGGAGCTTCACATACTTAATGCTTACACTAATGTTATCCTAAAAGGTAAAATTGAATATTTGGGTATTCCAAGCCTCAAAACTAGGCCCAAATTCCACCACTTTGCCTTTAAAATATGGAAGATATTTAAAAATCCTATTCAGTTACATAAAAGTTTGAAAAATAGAGGCTGCATCTGGTTCCTGCTCTCACAACCAGGGCAGATATGAGCTCCATTGAGACAGCGCCGGGCCAAGTGCGAGCCAGAGGGCACCGGGCAACCCTGTGGTTGCTGAGGAAAAATAATTAAACATGGGCAAAGGCGATGGTAAGACGCCGAGAGGCGAAATGTCATCATGTGCATTCACTGTGCAAACTTGCTGGGAGGAGCACAAGAAGAAGCACTCAGATACTTCAGTCAACTTCTCAGTTTTCTAAGAAGTGCTCGAGAGTGGGAAGACCATGTCTGCGAAAGAAAAAGAGAAATTTGAAGACATGGCAAAGGCGGACAAGGCCTGTTATTGAAAGAAATGAAAACTTATATCCCTCCTAAAGGGGAAACAAAAAAGAAGTGCAAGGATCCCAACGCACCCAAGAGGCCTCCTTCAGCCTTTGTCTTCTTTTGCTCTGACTATTGCCCAGAATTCAAAGGAAAGCATCACGGCCTATCTATTGGTGATGCTGCAAAGAAGCCGGGAGAGATGGGGGATGACGCTGCCACCGATGACAACCAGCCTTAGGAGAAGAAGGCTGCTGAGCTGAAGGAAAGCTACAAAAGGACATTGCTGCCTTCTAGCTACAGGAAAGCCTGATGTGGCAAAAGAGGGAGATGTCAGGGCTGAGAAGAGCCAGAGAAACAAGGAAGAGGAGGAAGGTGATGATGAATAAGTTGGTTCTGGCACCGTTTTTTTTCTCCTCTATAAAACAGTTAACCCCACTGTACAAAACTTACTCCTTTTAAAGAAAAATTAAAATGTAAGACTGTGTAAGATTTGTTTTTAAACTGTACAGTGTCTTTTTTGTAATAGCCACGAACCTTGTCTGGTACGGTACAGGGTTGTAAGTTGGCATGGAAACTTAAAGCAGGTCCTAGTTGGTACACAGCAAAAGTTAGTTATATATGGGGATGGTAATTCTTTCGTCTTCATTTTTCTCTGATGCAGCTTGTATGCAATAATTGTTCTGTTAACTGAATACCACTCTGTAATTGCAAAAAGATTGCAGCTGTTTTGTTGACATTCTGAATGCTTCTAAGTAAATACAATTTTTTATTAGGAAAAAAGTTTGAAAAATAGGGATTATGCACCTTTCTTTAGCTAGTCAACTTTAAGCTTAAAGAGGGCTAACACCTTAGATAGTTAAAACCTTTGGAGAGCTAAAACTTTTCCAAGTCCACATTGAGCTTTATTCTCAGAAGTAGCTATTTAAGAAGCAATGGCAGAATAGTGATAAATAGGGTCCAATGACAAGATGAAGAGGAAAAGTGTGGAGGTGGTGTTTCATTTAATGATTTCTCCTCATCAGAGACTAGCAGAACCATATTGGAGCCTTGTTTCTGGTAATACACAGCTCTTCAAACGGGAATAGTTTATTTCTTTGTTTAAATAACAATAAAAGATTTTATGCCTTGGGGACATCAGAAAACCTCTGCCATTTTGCAACATGATTTTGTAATGTGTTATGTTAGCATTTAAGAAAATTTGAGCTGAAGGACATTGAATTTATAATGAGACTTATCAAATAAAACTGGGTTTTGTATGACACAACCATAAAGCAAGCCATAGAAAAAGTACAGGACAATCTCTTAAAATTATCCATTCTTTTTCTATGATCTTACTGTTTGGATATTATATACCATAATGAACTTAGCTAATTATAGAGTATGGCAAGCTTCAAGCAGATTGCATAAAACAAAATGCCTAAGAAAATGTAGAACAATAGTGAAGAAAACTTTAATTCCCATGTTTTTCTCCAGCCATTAAAATATGTACTCTCCTGGATGCACAGGTTCGTAACAGAAAGTCAGTTGGTAAATAAATACACCTGACCCATCTGAAATGATACCTGATATCTTGGTCTTTGGGGAAGGAGAGCCCACACGGTCAGAAGTCAGCTCCAATTGTTCCTTATTACATTTTTCCCATAAATAAATCATGCTTTCCACATTTCTAAAGAAAGATCACATTGCTTTGAACTAAATTTTTTAAAACATTCATCAAAAAAATCAGCCATCAGGTGAATCATGGATCCTTATTTTTTTAATTCTTAAGCCACTCATCTAAAAAGTTAAAAAAAAAAAGTTTGACAATGGATAAAGCTTCAAGATTCTTGGGATATTGCATCCCTTTAGCGTTTACTGAGTGCTTTATGTGTTTATGGCTAGGGAAATAGGTAAAGAAAAAGAACTAGTGCTTGCTCTCTGGGAGCTCACAACCTAATAGCTGAGATGGATATAAAGTCAGTGATGATGTTATCGTTTTGGCAAGTGCCGTAAAAGAAGTATGCACAGGATGTGGAGGGAGAGCTAACTCTGCACAGGGCAAGTGAGGGGTCAGAAAGGATTTCCTCCTGGGAATCCTTGCTTGAAATCTGTGTGACAGTCAGCCAGGAGTTGACTAGGAGAGCACATGGCCCATTCACATACTAATTACAAGAACATGGTGACACTGGTAGAAGGATAAATATGGGGACATTGCTGACCCGGAGTCTAGATGGAAAAGTATGGAGAGGCCAGAACTAAAAGACCATTTTATGCCTCGCTAAGAAATTCCAAACAAGATTAAGAGTGACCTGGTTGTGCATTTTAAGTCAGTACGGCAGAAGTGTAGAGGGTGAGTGGGAGAAGGGCTGTAGATTAGATTTAGATGGTAGTCAGAGAGACTAGTTAGGAAGTTATAGAAATTCTGATAAGAGAGGTTAAAATGACATTGGAGATTGACAAATTTGAGAGAGACTGAGTCCCAACAGGATTTGGGAGCTAATTACATATGATGGTGAAAAAAGAAGGATTAAGGTTATTTGGTCAATGAATGGAGGATACTATTCTCTTGAATCATAAATACAGGTTAAGAAGCAAGTTTGGGAGAAAAGGGAGGTAAGGAATGGGTAACCATATTGAGACTGACATGTTTGTGGGCTATATAGGCAAATATATTCTATAGTTGGTTATATGTATGGTTATATATGGGGGTGCCATAAAAAATGTATGCACATTTTAAGAGATGTTATCTATGCTCAAGCAGTAGTTTGCCATAATCAGAAGTGTCTGGATGCTGATGGCAACCACTTTGAGCACCTCTTGTAATTGCAGAAGTCAAACATGACTTGTATTCATCTTTTGTTATCAGTATCCAAGGTAGGACAATTAAGTTCACAAAATCATCCTAGAAAAAGTGCTACATACCTCATTGCTGAATGTCACTATGGTCACTTTCGAAGTACTCCCCTTGGGAAGCTATGCACCAACGCCAGTGCCTAGTCCACCTTTCAAAGCAATTTTGGAACTCTTTTTCTGGAATGTCTATCGGAGCTGTCATTGCATTACCTTTGATGTCCTGAATGTCATCAAAATGTCTTCCTTTCAATATTTCCTTTATGTTCAGGTAAAGAAAGAAGTCACTGGGGGCCAGATCAGGTGAGTAGGGAGGGTGTTCCAATACAGTTATTTGTTTACTGGCTAAAAATTCCTTCCCAGACAGTGCCATGTGAGCTGGTACATTGTTGTGACGCAAGAGCCATGAATTGTTGGTGAAAAGTTCAGGTCGTCTAACTTTTTCATGCAGCCTTTTCAGCACTTCCAAAAAGTAATCTTGATTAACTGTTTGTCCAGTTGGTACAAATTCATAATGAATAATCCCTCTGATATATAAAAAAAAGTTAACATCATTGCAACAAGTTTGCAAACTTAATTGACCAACCTCGTATGTGTTTCTTTATCAAGGCCTAAAATAACAGTATCTAGCAATGAGTCTAATTGTTACTGTGAAGTCATCACAGTGAAGAGTGTAAATGACACTTGGGGGGTACCTGCAATAATTGTAATGTCTTATGAAAGTATCTTTGATTTCTGTTGGTGACAAAGTCACAGGCACTACTAATATTGCTGAGGTTTTCTCCTACATGCACCATTGAAGACACTGATAAATTTCAAATTGAAGTTAGACAAAAATAGATATGTATTTCATTTTCCTACCCTACTTCATAGATGCCCCCCTGACACATTCTATCCATGGATCACAGTTTAAGAAACTTGGTTACAAATGATGTTTACCATAAATTTCTCTGTCTCCCTTGTTGGTTTTCGATGTTGATTCATTTAGGTTCACAAGGTGATGAGGAAGCTGGAGTTCAAATCCTGCCTTTACTTTACCTAACATTATTATACACAGTTCCTACCTTATTTTGAGTTTTATTACAGAATAGACAAAACATCTGAGTATTTGTAATTTATAGGTTCAATTCTAAGTATAATACTACTTTTTAGAGCTTATCCTATTGCAACCACATTATAAATTAGGATACAGTGAAATATTTGCATTCAAGCTTTTGTTCCTTTTTTTAGTGCACATGACATTCCACCTTTTTTTCCCTCTTTTTTTTTTTCCTTTCCTATTATAAATGTCCAAATAGGTAGAGAGAATTTGTGTGGAAGAAGCAAACACCTATCTATATATGCTCTGCTGATGTTTCAACATTAACATTTCTGATACTACCATCTAAGAGAGTTTTTCACTTTTAAAATCAAACTGTATCTTATACAAGAAGGGTGTACCGAAGTACGATTTTGAACTTTTCAACTTCTGGGAAACATCTGATTGTATTCCCAAAGAACCAAGACATTCCAATTTCCTTCCTACGAAAAATGTGTTATCTGCTGTGGCCCATTTCTCCACAATGATACAGTCAAAAACTTGGTCCAGCTCCTTGTCAGACCATGTTTGGACTGTGACAGCAGCCTTTAATCCCTCTTAACTTCTTTCAGTTATATGCAGAGCTGCCACCTCTTCCTAAAACACTCCACTTTATCACAGGAGCCATTCATTCCCTGAAACCTATGCTGATTCACAGCACAGCATCAAAATCCTCTATCAGGGAACCACCAAACCACATTTACCTTTTATTACTTCCTCTAATGTTGCTACCATTTGCCGCATACCTACATTCAAATTGCTAATTCCCATGTTCACAGCCTTGCTCATACCACTCTTATCTCACATGTGCCCTTTCTCTCCTTTTTTAATAGTTGATACCTTTCACTTCCTTTGAGACAGCCCATCCAATAACACATTGTTAAATTAATTACGTCCTGCTGTAGTCACTCTTTGGACCTGTCGTTACTGTTGTTATGCTGTCTTTATATATTCTCTTCACTGAAAATTATCACACCTGTCAGTCATAACTTTTAAGAGGAAATGCGTGATGGTTTTGTTCCCCCTAAAATGTCCCCTGTGATAGGCTTGTCATTGCCAGCAGCAGCCCATGTGTGGCAAATGCGAGGTACTTCTTCTCCGTTTCCGTGTGCCTCATAGCGCACGGCAGTCTCTCTTTAGTATGCCTGTGTGCCCAGGTTTAAAAGCCTGAAAACCATTTATTTGTTCCTTTCTAAGTAGAAGTGAAAATGACTTTTTTTAAAACCTACTGAAGGCCCTGATGTTTTCGTCTGAGATAATTTGCTCTTCTAATAAACCACTGTTCAGCTAACCTGTGGGACATCAGAGAAAATCACATGTACCTTTGGAAGTTGTGATTAGTGCCAATATAGCACCTCAGACTTTCTTTTCTATCTTCAAAGTTTATTTTTTAAATAAAGCTGATTTTCCAATGGAGCGAGAATGGTTTGGGTATATACGTGAAGTAATGACCTGCTTTTAAAACGAGCTTGGGACTTAGAGGCACCCATCCATTTCAGCTATTGCAGGCATTAAGTGCCTGGCGAAAACCCCTGAGCCAGGGAAACCTCCCCACCACAGTGGCATGCTGATAAGAGTGTCTCCTTCGCTCCCGACTCCTTCCCAATACAGCCACAAAAACAAAAGGCTTCTTTAGTGGTTTTGTTTTTGGTTTTGTTTTGTTATAATTGTTACTATATTTCACAGAAGGATATAAAAAGATGTCTTTGGAATAAATAGGTAAACCACTGTATTTGTCTTGTCTGTATTTATCACATTTTGGAGAGAGAAGAGTATTGTTATTGATAACCAGTCCTGCCCAGAACTGAGAACTTAAATGGTGGGCTTCAGTAGTATTAGTATCAGTCTGTATTAGTCTATATCCTTCTCTCTTCAATTTGACAGTAAATATAATAGCTAGGCAAGGAAAAGGGAACTTAACTGAGTAAATGCACTACTCATTTCCCTGTACACCCATGTAACTAGTAAACAAATTACTGCAAAATACTCCTGCCTTTCTTCCCTAGGACTTTGGGGTCAGATTCTGGATTATATTTGTGGAATGTATCCATGGCCTTAAAGGGGTCATTTATTTAATGTGCGCTGTGTCAGGCTTTTTATTGGGCACTTTATGTATATGGTCTCATTTAATTCTTACAACAAAACTATGACGTAAGTGGTATTATTCCCATTGTGCAGATGAGTAAACTGAGACTCAGAGTTTAATAGTAATTTGTCTAAGATCACAAAATACATAAAATGGCAGAATTGGGAATTCAGTTTATGCCTTTCTGGAGCATGCATTTTTAAGGATTTAAAAAATTTATTTCTGTATCTTAAGTGTAATCAAATATTTAGCTATTTGTCTTATTTTGCTTCTCTCAATTAGATTTGGAACTACTGGGGGATATAATGTAGAAATCTTGTTAATACTAAAAATTTATCTGAAGGTAAATTCAGATGATTTTGATGAAAATAGAAAGAGCATAATGTGTGGCCACATATCGTGGATGTATTTTTTGTTCATCATATAGTACCACTGAGATACCAAGTAATAGTTTTGTAGATATTTTCAACTGACTTCTTTAAATTTATTTTTTTTCTTTGACCCCTACTAGAATTGAAAGAGAAGAGACAAAACAATATTGGGCAATAAAATACTTAATTTGAAGGAATCAGATATTTCATGTGCTTGGTTTAACATCTCTGTATTAATCTGAAATAAAGAGCAAATAGGTGAATTAATGACTGTAGAAATTTAAAAAAAAAACCTGCTGGTTGTACACCAGATTATTGGGTTAAGTCACTCATGAAAATAAATCACAAAATATAAGGTGTATGAATACATGCCATTGGTATTTTCTGCAATTTTAACTATGCTCAACCCTCCATTTAATGTTAAACATTTGATATAATAAATATATGTTACTTTTGAATATTAATTCCAATTAATACACATCAGTTTCATTTTATTTATGTTTGCATTTTCTTTGGTTTCTATGACCAAAGTATAAAAAGCAATTACTGCATTGTACTGGTTACTACAGTTAATCATTCATTTAATAAGCACTTAAGTGCTTACAATGTTCAAGGCCTTATGCTAGGGAACATAACATCATGGTGAGAAAAGACAGACACAGTTCTTTCTTTTGTGGAAGATATAATTTAGTGGAGGAGACACATAAATCAGTGTAAAATTACATTGTGATAAATTTTAAGATGAGATTCACAGTGCTATGAGAATTATATAATGCTGCGCTAAGAATTACATTTTCATAACTGGATGTTTAGGGATTGGGTGCCAGGATTTTTCTTTCCTTTTCGGAAGCTACCCAATGGGAATACATCATAAAGAAGTTTAGCAATATTAAAAGGGACTTTATGCATCCCCACAGAAAAAGTACAGTGGAGGTTTAGTAACATATCTTAAAAAATTAATGATGCAGTACAAGATCTGATTTCATCTTCCACTGATTTCAGCATTTAAAATACACTGTGCACTGAAACAGGGTTTCTCAGCCTTGTCACTTTTGACATTTTGGACTGGATAATTTTGTTAGGAGGGGCTGCCTGTGCAGTATGTGTCGCAGCATTCCTGGCCTCTACACACTAGATGCACAGGCTCTAGCAACACTCATACATCCCCAGTCATCCAGCCATGACAATAAAAAATGTTTCCAGGTATTGCCCAATGTCCCCTTCAGGCAAAATCACGCCAGTTCAGAACCACTGCTTCCAAGAATATTTTGCATCCATTATGAAGGATAGTGTTTGCAAAATACTGTGTTTGCAAAATGTTCACAATGGAACAAAATGCATAGCATAATCTTATTTATGTAAAAAAAAATGCAAACACACCAAAAACAAAATTCAAAGAATATGTAAAATATTAATAATGGTTATCTTGATTATCAAGATAAAGTGTGATTTGGGGTTTTATTTCCTTTTTTTTCTTCTTGCATTTAGTACCTTTTTAATCAGAATAGTAATGTATTCTATATAGTATTCAGCCATTTAATGGAAGTTACAATGTCTTAGTCTGCTCAGGATGCTGTAACAAAAATACCATAGACAGGTGGATTAAACCAAACATATTTCTCACAGTTCTGGAGGCCGGGAAGTCCAAGACCAAAGCACCGGCAGACTCAGTGTCTGGTGAGAGCTTCCCAGTTCATAGATGGCCACCTTCTCACTGTGCCCTCACATGTTGGAAGGGGCAAGGGAGCTCTTTGGGACCTCTTTTATAAGGGCACTAATTCCCATTCATGAGGGCTCCACCCTCACCCTCCTGGCTTAAGCACCTCCCAAAGGCCCCACTTTCAAATACCATCACATTGTGGGTA
This sequence comes from Hipposideros armiger, assembly GCF_001890085.2. NCBI lineage: Eukaryota > Metazoa > Chordata > Mammalia > Chiroptera > Hipposideridae > Hipposideros > Hipposideros armiger. Next base: position 390,702 of record NW_017731529.1, read on the forward strand.
AGAATTTCAATATATAAATTTATGGGAACACAAACATTCAGTCCATAATATACAATAATTTCCACAGATAGGGCAACATTTAAAATTGTAATTTATAATATTATACACAGCATCATGCTTGAAAGACTGAAGTGTATATTACATATGTAAACTAAAATTTTTTTTCAAAGATTTTATTGGGGAATTGGGGGAGGGGAACAGCCAAGTTGCTGTCCTTTTGTTCTTCAGTCTAGTTGTGGAGGATGTCACTTCAGTGGCCCATGTTGGTATTGTGATCATTGCACTCTTCCTGGCTGAGGCAGATTGGTTGCCAGCCATTGGATGGCTGCTCACGGCAGCTCACAGCAGCTCACGCCAGCTGCCAGCCACTCATGGTAGGTCATGGCAGCCCACTGCAGCCCTGCTGCAGCCTAAGCCGTCGCTGGCGACTCACGACAGCCTAGCTCCAGGTTGAGCTGTTCACCATCTTAGCTGTAGAGGGTGCAGCATCACTGCCCCATGTGGGATCCGAACTGGCAGCCCTGCTGCTCAGCGCTCGCACTCCCAAGCCAACTCTTAACCAACATGCCACTCAACCAGCCCCATGAAATGAATTTTTATTGAAATCAATGGAACTCTAATAAAGCATATGCCAGTATTTTCTTGTTTTTGTGTGTAACCATCAGTAGAAGAATGGTTATAAACTTGAAGCCTTATTTTGGAGGACTAGATTGTTCTAGTTTCTGCCTGTTGCAATTACTTATCAAAAAAGCTTGCTTATTCCCAGAGGGGAGGTTAAAACTAGGACACCACACAGTGGATACAATGGAGTGAATGAACTGTGAGCCCCCTTAGTCACGTGCTGCTGACTATCCTAAAGAGACATAACGTGTGTCTAAGGATTATTTCTAGTTGCCTTTGAACTTTGTTTTATCTTGAAAAATAATAAGCTATTAGTTGGCAATCTAGAGTAACAATTCTCAGGTGTCTTTTTTCTTTTTCTCCTTACTATTACACAAATGAAGGAGAGTTTCATACCCATTCTCAGGAACATCTCCAGTTTTACACATAAGTTCCCAACTCCCCATCTTAATCCATCCCCTTTTCCACCAATCAAGAAAGAAAATCAGAATGCAAATAGATTTAGAGTATAGGGTAATAGAATAGATTCGAAATAAGAAAATTTAAAACTAAATTATTTGCAAACAATTGGTAATTTATTAAACACGTTTTATTATAATATCTTTGATATTGAGTGGCTACTATGAGTACATAACAGGCAGTGTATTAGGTACAGAGCTTAAAGTCTAGTGGGAGTGGCACACAAATTAAACTCTCATACACAAATGTGTAAAATTCAAACTATGATAAATGCTGTAAAGGAGAAGTATATGTTGCTATACAAGTGGGGGACCTATTTTAAAGAGTCACAGGTTTCTTGAAAAAGCCTTTTTAGCCAGGATCTAATTAATGAGTAGGAGTTAACTGGGTAAAGAGATATGAGGGCCCAACATTCCAGGTAAACAAACTAACATGTGCCAAGATCTGTATCCTGAAGGAGAATAGTACATTTAAGGAATAAAAGGACAGGCTAGAGCTCGGAGGGCAATAGCGTAGGCGGTGATAGGTGAAGCTGGTGAGGTTGCAGTAGATTTGGAGGGACCGTATAGATGTTGGTTCTTTAGCCTGAGAGCAATAGGAAGACCTTTTTAGTCATGGAGTGGCAATTTGAAAGATTTATTTTAGCAAAGTGTGCAAAAATTATTAGATGCAAAAAATGATGTAAGGACCAGTTAGTAGCTTATTGAAGTGGAGTCCAGATGAAGAGAGAGTGGTACTTGTAAAGATAGAAATGTAGGAATGGATTTAAGAGAAATTCAAGGACTAGAATAAAAGGATTTACTGATAGAATGGGAAGAAATATCTAGGGAAACACCTAGAGTACTAGCTTGTGGAGCTGGGTGGATTAAGTAAATTAAAGAAAATTAGGACTGGCTTTGTGATGGAGAGAAGATTGTGAGTGCAGTTTGAGGCATATTGAATTGCGATGCCTTGAAAACATCACTACAGGAATATCAAATAGACACTTAAATATATAGTTTTGGAGTTCAAAAGAAAGGCTAGGGCTGGAGTTATAAATCTGAAAGTCATCTGTACATAGGTATTAGCAGAAGCCGTAGGTCCACTGCCTAGGGAAATTGTACAGATTGAGAAGAAAAAACAAGAAGGCAGTTCAGGAGTAAGCATTAAGAAACTCCAACTTTATAGGAGATAAAAGGAAGATGCACTTGAGCAGCAAGCAGGAAGGAAGAAAAAAGAATGGTGCATTACAAAAATCGAGAGAATATATAGTGACAAAAAATTAAAAACATTTAAAAGTTTAAGAAGGGAATGATCAACAGTGTCAAATGCAACTGAGAGAAGAAAACTAAAAAGCCTGAAAAACATCTATTAGATCTACTAACAGCTGGAAATGTGTTGACGAATATTTGCATAAGTGAAAAAAATAGAAAAGAAGTAAAGAGAGTTTATTTGAGATGTTTGGCTGTGACAGGAAGGAGAAAGGGACAGTGGTAGCTGGAACAAAATGAAAGACTCAGGGAATTGTGTTGTTTTGTGGTGTGTGTTTGTTTGTTTTTTTCATTATTTTTTAATGTGAGAAGCCATTGGAAAAAGAAAGTATAGGTCCAAGGAAGAATTTGAAAGAAATGGTGAATGGCGAAGGTTTTAGTAGAGACATATCAGAGAGCTAGTGACTTAAGTTAGTCAGAAAAAAAACAATAGTTCCCACAGATTTGACTCTGGAATTGACAGCTACCTATCTAGAAGAGTATAATACAGTTTAATTATTAGAGAAACATATACAGTATTATTTGAAAAATTTTTAGAGAAGCTTTGGTTTTAGTGCTGAATTAGATGATTTTCTAAAATTCCTTATATCCCAATTCTATGTTTAGAAGGATTCAAGGAAATCTCTACATTGTCTAAGCTGAGAATCTTAAAGATTAATGATTCCATGTTTCCTTTAGCAATGTTTTCCTGTTTACTAAATCTATCTTATTTAACCTGGCTTTTTTATATTTACAATCTCCATTTGTTTTTTGTTTTGTTTTCAAATTCACGTTTTGTTTTTATTACATTTTTATTATTTCCTATTCTTGCCTTATTGACTATAGTCCCCTTTTGTAATCTTTTAACACACTAATTTTAAAATTTCTTATATATTTTTCAGTTATATGTAGTTCTTTAAAAGTTACCTGTTCCATTCATATATGTACTTGTAGTTTTTCATTGGCAGTGTGTTTTCTGGCGTATTTTGTGATTTCTGATTGTGAGCTTCTCTCCAGTGGGAGCTGTTTCGGTGTGAATCTCAGGTGTCCTGGATTGTGGAGGAATAGGGGCCAGTTTTGTATTGGGCTTTGCAGTGCTCTTATGGCTTTCCCTAGTACAGGACTTATTTTCATGTTACTCTTTCTATTCAGGGTTTCCAGGCTCCTTGGGAAGTGCTAATTCAGACCTCACACCCTCAAATGGTGCAGGCTCCGAGTGTCGGTATCCCTCCGCTGACTCTGTCCAAAGCTGGGTTCTGTACCAAATTCCTGAGACCAAACAGCCTTTCTAGCTTGCAGCTATACATAGGGCCTAGAGTTTTGACTCCTAAACTGTGTCCTCAACATATATATTAGGTTTTTAAATATTTTATGTAGCATTTTTATTTAATTAGCACTTGAGGAAGGCTTACTGCATTGGCTCAGTTCCCCATATTGACCAAAAGTGGTTTGGGGCCATATAAAAAAACTTCCAGTTTCTTAAAATATATTTTCGATGACTGATATGGAAGCTAGCATATGTTAGAAATTCAAAACTGTCAAATTTGGATTTTGCATTTATGCAAATTTGAAGTCATATTCTGAGACTAGAAATACAGATTCTTATGACACAACAATGACATTTATAAAAATTTACATTTTTTAAGAATCAGAAATGAAATGAATTCTGTAACATACATGTCTGTATATTTAAAGTAGTTTCATATGCTGTTTCTTAATCACTGGTATTTTCTGATAACCTTAATAAACTTTTTGCCTGACTAGTGTGGACTTTGTGTCAGACATAAGAAAAATGCAAAAGAATAAGTTTTAGAGAAAGGTAGTCATACTTGAAGTTTATATGAAGAGTTTAAAAAATATAATGAAAAATGGGAAAGGGAAGAATTTGTTCTAAGAATAAATCATAATCCACAAAATCAGGTATTCAGGAAATATAATTTTTATTATTTTTAATTAAAAGTTATTTGTACATGATAAGTACATAGCAGATATTGTTGAAAGAACGAATGGATGATTGAGTGAATTTAATTTCTATTTCTAGCCCTCTTTCTATTGGAAGCAGGAAACTAAACCTTAATCAGTACATAGCTTTCTCTTCTCCTTTCCTCCTAGGTATGTGTCTTAAGTTTCTTGGGCCTTCCAGTTGTCAACATGGTGGTAGGTGGGATGGATATTTGGCCTGGTGGATGCCTACTAAGGTATCTACATGGTCACTTTGCTTTCTTCCTCGTATTGATTGAAAGAGCTTTACTGTCCACTCTGTGCCAAGTCAGTGCTGTCATCTGCAGCTCCCTTACTGTGGTAAGGTTAAAGGAGTTCCGAGACCTTGCTTCCTCTTTATATTCTGGAGATTGTAGGTCGTGGGCTTGCCTGCTGTGAAAACCCAACACCTGACGGAATTTTCTGTCCTGTCCATCTTCCTCCCACCAGTTTTAAGCTGAGGTGAATATGTCGCAGAGTTCTTTGTCAGAGGTCCACCAGCTTCCTGCCCCAGTCCAGTAGAATCTTTATCTCATATGTGTTGAACATAAGGGTAGAGGGATAGGAGGAGCAGGAAAAACATCTTTCAAATCTCTTATCTATACTCAGAATCATTGGCTTTTGAAAATCAAATGCCAACATTGTAATAATTTCTTTGTTACATATATACTGCTGTGTCGTCCATTTCTTGAGGTAATAAAACATTATCTGTTTCTGCCCGAATGGAGAAGGGTCATGAATAACCAGAACTGGGGAAAAAAAAAAAAACATTGGTTAATATATAAATGTTTTTCTGCTTCAAAGAAACAAAGAATATAGAGAAGAAAGGATAAAGCAGGAAAAGATACCCAAGAGGTTTAGTAAAGAAGAGAGAAGACTAAAAGACCTCTGTCCTCTCTAAAGCAATGTGTGATTTGCTGTGACTTACGAGTGGCTGGATTTAGTGGCGCTGGAACTGAGTGCCAGCTGTCAGGATTGGTGCCAGAGGCTGCAAAATGACTTTTGTTATAGACTTGTCTCTCTTTATGGTAGTCCAATGGGACATCTCACATGCCTGGAAGTGACTTCTTTTAAAAAACCTTCAAAAGTAGTAGGGGAATGCAAATCAAAATAATGTGAACTCAAGAGATATTATTTTAATGCTTTCAAGGAAAAAAATCAAAATTATTCATTGTAAAATCAATGTACCCTCCTCCACTCAAATGAAAATTAGCTCCTGCTGATTTGGGTTTCAAAAATGTCTGAAATTCTCAACACAACCACTCTGGTTCAACCCACTGGCACCCCATTTCTTAATTACTGCCTCTGTCTGCCACTTAGCACTTACAGTCTTGAAAATATCTCCTCTTCACATTTTTCTTCTTTTTTAAAGGACTAGTTCATAGGTATTACTTGCTTGATGTGTTCACTGCAGCATCCCTAGTGCCTTATGTGTCCCTGCTATGGATTGGATTGTGTCCCCCCATCCCTACATTCATATGTTGAAGCTCAAATCCCCAATGTGACTGTATTTGGAGACAGAGTTTTTAGGAGGTGATTAAGATTAAAAGAGGTCATGTAGGTTGGAGTTTGATCCCATTGGATTGCTGACCTTGTAAGAAAAGGGAGAGAGATCTGTTTCAATAGGCACAGAGGAAAGGCCATGTGATCACGGAGAGAAGGTGGCCCTCTGCAAGTCAGGAAGAGAGCCCTCACCAGAACCCAACCATATTTGGCACCTTGATCTTGGGTTCCCAGTTTCCAGAACTGTGAAAAATAAATGTCTGTTCTTTAATCTGTGCAGTCTTTGGCATTTTGCTATTGTATCCTGAGCAGACTAAGAAAGTCTCCAAGTCCTGAAATATTGTTTATTAACTCACTCAATAAATATTTGTTGGTTGTGGTGGAAATTAGCAATAATGCAATGAAGCTTCTCAGATTGGCAAGTGATGGCCTGTACTGTAGGCTTCACTGATCACACAGTCTCTGTCACAACTCCTTCCTTCTGCCATGGTAGCAGCGTACACAGTACATAGACAGATGAGCATGGCTGTGTTCCAACATTTGATTTATAAAAACAGGAGCAGGCTGTATTTGGCCCATAGTATATAAATTGCACATTCCTGATCAATAATAACTGAACCACCTTAGCTCTCCAAGGAAAATTTCCTGTTCCTTAATAGAAAAACTTTCGTCCAGTCAGACTGACAGGTGTCTCATCCACACACTCCATGATTTTCCCATGTTATCCCATTAACTAAAATTTCCCCCTTCCCTCCTTGATTCCAACTTCTATTCTTCCCTCCAGGTCCAGTAATTAAGAAAACATACAGCATAGTTTATGCCCATAAGGATCTATGAGCATCCTTAGATGGGGACATGTGTAGACAATCAATCTATGTATTATAGAAGGTGTAAAAAGAATAGTAGGGGCATAAGGGGGGAGGTGTGACATTTCATAGAGGATAGAGTAATGAAAGGAGAGTGATCAGTCCTCATAGAAGAAACGATAAGATGCAACATGGACAGTACAAGAAATGAGACTGGAGATTCAGAGGAGGAGTAAATCTACAGAAAGCGGGGAGCTGGGGGAGGCAAAAGAGAAAAGCTAAACTATAAAAACAGACATGAGATCATTTTATTTATGTAAAATATGTGTATGCCTAGGTTATAAAAAAGAGATAGAGGGCCGGCCGAGTGGCGTGATGGTTAAGAACTGGCTTGGGATGCCAGAGGGCCCCGGTTCGGATCCCACATATGAGGGCCAGTGACACTGCCCTCTACAGCTAAGATGCTGAACAACAGCTCAACCTGGAGGTGGGCTGCTGTGAGTTGCCGGCGATGGTGTAGGCTGCAGCCCCTGATGCAGTGGGTTGCCATGGGCTACCGTGTGTAGCCAGCAGCCAGCGTGAGTGGCCAGCAGCTGCAGTGAGCGGCCATCCAGAAGCCGGCGACTGATCTGCCTCGCCCGGGAAGAGCGCAATGATGGTGCCAACTTGGGCCAGTGAAGCAACGTCCTCCACAACTAGACTGAAGAACAAAACGACAGCAACTTGTCTGTTCCCCTTCCCCCAATTCCCCAGCACTGTTCCCATCCCCCCAATTCCCCAATAAAAATCTTTAAAAAAAAAGAGAGATAGATCAGTGTCTACTAACTTTCATAGATATTCATGGTATATTGATAAGTGAAAAAAGTGACAGCAGAGTATTTATATTCACATGTGCTTGTATATATTGTGTGAGTCAAGAGAAGGTATGAAAGGATTCCCCAGTGTTGCCTCATGGATGATTGCATGTGGAAGGTAGTGAGTAGGCAGGTGGAGTGGAGTATGGTCATTATGATTTTAGCTGTAAATAAAAACTTGACTGACAGGAACAGTGTTTATTTTTCTCATAAAATAAGTCTAGAGATAGTTTCTGCAATCAAGGATGCAGACTCTGTCTCCACTTCCCTTCCATTCTCATGCATGTTTTCTTATGTTGCAAGATGGCTGACACATCCAAATTTCAAGATGATTATTATGTTCAAGGAAAGGAAACGGATAATGTCAGCTGTTTCTGCCCTTTTCACTGGGAAATCCGAACGCTTTCATTGGAACTGTCAGCCTGCTTTCCTTATGTCTCATTGGCCAAAGTTGGGTCAACTCGAGCTATAAGAAAACCTAGGTAAATAACTATTTAGGCTTTCTGGGTTGCCTAACAGATAACCGTTCTTGTAAAGGAAAAGAGGGTTGAAAAAAATATTGGGTTATCCAACCAATAGTGTGTACCACAATTTGCTTTGTCTTTATAAGTTATTATATTGTTTCATTTGTTACCATGAGCAAGTGTTACTTTTTAATTAGAAAATAAAGCTCCAAATTCAAACTTGGTACCAGCCAACCAGCTGGACCTTCAACCTAAAAGTGTCACAGTTGTGAGCGTTAGAGCATCATGTGAAAAAAGGAGAGGAGAAGGAGATGGTGGCAGGACCTGCATTTTTTTAATATTGTGATCTCATCCACCAGCTAGTAAAATGGTTTGGTCAGTTACCTATAAATTGATTTACCTGAACTGTGAATCCTTTACCTGAGGGTGGATGGAGGTTTCTATGTACTGAAAAGGAGGGTGAAAATGCCCCTTCCCTCTAAGAGACATGCACAGAATGTATTCCAGAAAGATCTGTCTGGTAGCAATATAGAGTGTGAACTGTAGGGATTGTGAAAGATGAGACTGACTCTAAGTCCAGACAAGAGATGATGAGGGCTGAACTGAAGCAGTAACAATGGGAAGAAAAAAGGGGAGTAAAATGCAGAGCTGTTAAGCAAGTGGAATATATAGGAATTGATTGTTGGTGAGATGTAGAAAGTGAAGATAAAGGAAAATCTAAAATCATGGCTAGATTTCATTCTTGGATGAATAACAATTGGATTGTGATAACAGTCACTAAGATTTTGGATGAGGGGCAGGTTTAAGGGAAAAGTTAAACTACCTTTGAACACACTGGGTGCCAATTCCACAGACAGATGGATAGCGAATAGATTAATGGATATCCATAGATTAATGGATTTGGGGTTCAGAAGAGTGATCTGGGTTAAAGCTAGAGATTATTGAGTCATTGTCATGACGGGTGGTGGCTAAAACTATATAGGAATGAAAGATGAGATTGTTCAAAGAGAACGTGTACTGTTAGAAAAGAAAAAAGGTGCAAGGCTGTGGACTACAGAATACCAGCATTTAGTGGGTGGCAAAGAAGCAAAGCCAGGAAAAGAAACAGTGTTAGAAATTCAAAGGAGACTCCATTCAAGTGGCATTCTTGAAAAGGACAATTTTAAGAGAAGAAATTGGCCGACAATGTTAAATGCTGCAGAGTTGTTGAGTACAATGACAACTAAAAATGCTCTATTGGATGTGACATTTGGGTCATAGATAACTTTTGGCTAGAGCAATTTTATTTTAAGTGGGTAATGGGAAATAATAGACAGAAATAATATTCTTTTCTTTCCAGGAACTTGATTCTGAAGAGGAGAGAAGTGATTGTAGCTAGGTGGAAACGTAGCATTCAAGAAGAGGTTTCTTTTGGTTTTAATAGAAGATATTTGTACATGTGCATCTCCTTTAGGGAAGAACATCTAGAGAGGATGATCTTAATTTTGTTTTTTTTATTGAGGTATATTAACATATGTTATTAGTTTCAGGTGTACAACATAATGATTATATATTTCTATATATATTTCAAGGTGATTACATAGTTTAGTTAACATCTGTCACTGTATATAGTACCAAAATAGTTTTTTCTTCTTATGAGGACTTTTAAAATATACTCTCTTAGAATCTCTCAAATATGTAATACAGTATTATTAACTGTAGTCACCATGCTGGACGTCACATCCCCATGACTTAATTATTTCATAACTGGATAACTGTACCTTTTGAACCCCTTTACCTGTTTCTCCCACCCCTCATCCCCCACATCTGGCAACCACCAATCTGTTGTCCGTATCTATGAGTTTAGTTTCTTGTTGTTTTTGTTGTTGTTGCTGCTGCTGCTGCTGTTTTTTAAACTCCACATGTAAGTGAGATCATATGGTATCTCTCTTTAGCTGTCTGACTTATTTCACTTAGCATAATGCCCTCAGAGCCCATCTTGTCTCCATGGCAAGATTTCGTTCTTTTTTTTTATGACTGAATTCCATTGTATCTATACAATACATTTTCTTTATCCATTTATCTACTGATAGACACATAGGTTGTTTCCGTATCTTGGCTATTGAAAATAATGCTGCAGTGAACATTGGATTGCAGATATCTTTTTGAATTAGTGGTTTTGTTTTCTTTGGATAAATACTCGCAAGTGGAATTGCTGCGTCATAAGGTAGTTCTCTTTTTAATTTTTGGAGAAATCTCCATACTGTTTTCCACAGTGGCTGCACCAAGTTACACTGCCACCAACAGTGGAGTCCCCTTTCTCCACCTATTAACACTTGTCACTTCTTATGTTTTTGGTAGTAGCTATTCTAACAGGTATGAGGTAAATCTCGTTGTAGTTTTGATTTGCATTTCCCAGATTAGTGATGTTGAGCATCTTTTCATGTACCTGTTGGCCATCAGTATGTCATCTTTAGAAAAATACAGATCCTCACACCATTTTTTCAAATGAGATTTTTTTTGCTATTATATTGTATAAGTTCTTTATATTTTTTGGATATTAGCCCCTTATCAGATACATGATTTGCAAATATCTTCTCTCATTCAGTAGGTTGCCTATTTATTTCATTGATGATTTTATTTGCTATTCAGAAGCTCTTAATTTGATGTATTAATTTTGTTTCTTAAAAAAATTAAAGATTGTTTATACATAGAAAAATCACTAGAGATAGATAGATAGATAGATAGATAGATAGATAGATAGATAGATAGATAGATATAATAGTGATTCTGGCTAATGAACGGCTTTCATTATTACTTTGTATTTTTCTGTATTTCTTAATTTTGCACAATAGATATTTTTTGAGACTCTAAACATATTTGAGACTGTTTAGAATTATCAGTATCCCTACTACATTTTGTTGGAGAGTTAATGAGAATTGTCTGGGTCCTTCTAGTCTCAATATCTCACTTAAAATAGATCTGTCTTCTAGTGACAAGTAATCTATCTTCTACAGTTTATTCATTCAATGAATAATTATTTGGTTCCTGTTACATGCCAGGCACTGTTCTTGGCACCTTGGGTTATATCAGTGAGTAAAACAGACAACAATTTCTGCCTCATGGCTCTTACATTCTAGTAGAAACGACAAACAAGAAACATAATAAGTAAAATTATATGTAATATTAAAAGTTGATAAATGTCATGGAAAAAAGTAGAACAAAGTAGAAGTGTCAGCAGGTGGGGGAAGTAGGTTGCAGTATTAAATAGGGGTAGTTAAGGTAGATCTTACTGAAAATTAGGAATTGATCAGAGACTTAAAGGAGGTGAGAAACCTATCTGCAAGAAGCATCCTAGACAGAGAGAACAGTAAATGTAAAAGTAGTAAGACAAGAGTACAGATCTGAGATAAGAGTAGGACCAACAAGATGGTTTTTGTGGCTGGAGCACGTGAGAAGTAGATAGTCATAAGAGGTGAGGTCAGAGAAGTAAGGCTGGTTGGGAAGGACTATGCAGGACCTGTAGTCCATTGTGAAGACTAGAGTTTTAAGTCTGAGTGGTTTTGTGAGCCTTGTAGATTTGAGCAATTTGTGGTATGATGCGATATTTTAAAATGATCCATCTAGTTTTTGAGTTAAGAATATACTTTGGGGAAAATGGAGGGAGAAAAGAGAGAAGGTATATTCAGAGAGATCTGTTAGGAAGCTATTGCGGCAATCTTGGAGAAAGATGATTGTGTCTTGGACTAGAATGATGAAGGTGCATTACATGAAAAATATAGAAAAAAAAGATAGAGAAAGAGATTTGTGATTGAAAGTACAGAATTAAATTTCGTGGATACAGTATAGAGAAGTGGTTCAGAGTTTGGGCTGTGAAGTCAAGCAGAGCTGTGGCTTAAATAAGTTATCATGACTTTAGCTTTACTCAATCACTCTGAGCCTCAGTTTCCTAATCAGGGGATTTTCTTAGCCTGTGAGGCTGCTATAACAAAGTACCATACATAGACTAGGTAGCTTAAACAACAGTAAGGGGGAGTGAGTGGGGGGGGGAGAGGGAGAGAGAATATGAATCTCAGTCTTCCTCTTCTTATAAGGGCACAAATCCCTTCATGAGGGTCCCACACGCATGACGTCATCTAAACCTAATCACCTCCCAAAGGACCCACCTCTAAATAACAACTATGAGGCTTCAACATAGAATTTTGAGGGACACAAATATTCAGCCCATAACAGGCAAGGTAATAGTTGTTATGAGAATTAAATTTGTTATTCTATATAAAAGCACTTAGCACTATGCCTAGCATGTAGTAAGTTCTACATAAATGTTGCATAGTAGCTGTTTATTCTTTTGACTTAGAGGCAAACTTGCCATATTTCCCAAATTTTTAAGACACCATGGATTGACAATCAAATTAATCAGTAAAGCCTTTGGGGAGAGGTGGGAAGATTTTCAAATGAAAGACATATATCTGGTTAAAATTACATAACAATTTCAGAAATGTTAAAATGATAAAAGAAAGCAAATCACAAGCAAAGATATATGTAGTCACACTTTTTAACTTTGGAATCCTATATGATGTAAACATAGGCAGTGTAAATCTTTGCCTGACACAGCTTTGCCCAACTGAGCCCCACATTGCACCTCAACCAATCCTACCTATGCTTGTTAACTTTGAGGTACCAGAGGATGCATCAGAAACTGTCCTGTTACCAGGTACCGCCCGTGCCTTCTGTTGAGCTGGCCCAGCCTATGGCCTTTTTTTATTTCTACTCATGTTTCCATTTGGGCTGGAGCTCCTATTCACTTGACTGGTACCTTAATAACTTTGTAGCCCTCTTTTATCCCTTCCTTCCGTGGGCTGGACCCTTTTGCCTCGCTCGTGTCTTGCCTAGAGGCTTACATCAAATAGACAGAATCCCTGAAATGCCAGGACTATCATCACTGCTATAGAGCCTTTGTTGCTGCTCTCTATTTTTCATGTCTAGCTCTTTGATTGTTGATTGTTGATATGACAACAAATGATTTAGACTACTACATAAACCTACTTGATAAAGCAGTGGCAAGTTTTGAGAGGATTGACTCAAATTTTGAAAGAAGTTCTATTATGGATAAAATGCTGTCAAACAGCATGACATGTATCTACCATTATAGTATCTTACAGAATAATTTTACCACCCTAAAAATTTTCTGTGCTCTGTCTGTTTATCCCTCCCTCCCCGCTAACACTGGAAACTAGTGATCTTTTTACTGTCCCCATAGTTTTGCCTTTTCCAGAATGCCAAGCAGTTAAAATCAGAGTATGGAGCCTTTTTGATTAACTTCTTTCACTTAGTAAAATGCATTTGGTCGTGGTATATAATTCTTTTTATGCATTGTTGTATTCAATTTGTTTATATTTTTTTTCTGTTTTTTCAATTTTTATTATTTTAACAGTAATTTTAAAGATATTCATAGTTTAATTTTTTAAAGTAATAAAACATTACCAGTATCCATGGTATTCTCTCAACCAAAATGTTTCTCTCTCTTTTCCAAACATAAACACAAAGCTTGATTTTGTGGTAATAATTCTCTTATTCTTCTTTATAATTGTATGATTTGTGTATGATCCCTTAAATGATATACTGTTTAGTTTTGAATATTTTCTTAATGCATTGATCCTTTTATGACTTGATCACAAAAAGAACTGGATCCTCAATTTGCTAACATTTTGTTGAGAATTTTTGCATTTATGTCATGAGGGATATTGATCTATAGTTTTCTTATAATGTTTTTGTCTGATTTTGGTACTAAGGTAATGCTGGCCTCATAGAATGAGTTAGGAAGTATTTCTTCTGCGTCTGTCTTCTCAAAGAGCTTGTAGAGAATTGGCATAATTTCTCCCTTTAAATATTTGGTAGAATTTTCCAGTGATCCCATCTGGGCCTGGTGCTGTTTTGGAAGGTAATTAATTATGGATTTAATTTCATTATTTCAAATGTAAGAAAAAGGCATTGGGTTGCTGACAAGAAAGAGGTCCTGTTCTACTTGGGAGATGCCACTGAAAGATTGAGGATGGCGGGTCAGGAAGGCATTCTGGATTTGGATATACCAGGGGTTATTAGTGACTTGTACAAGAGCTGTCTCAGCAGAGTAAGAGCAGAAGCCAGCAAAAATTGAACTGAAGAGTAGATAGGAGGTAAGGAAGCAGAAATCAAATGTAATATGATCAAATCTCTCGTGAAGTTTTGCTGTGAAATGGAATAGAGGAATGAATGTAGCATGAGCTAGAGAGGTCTGGTGTTCTTATGGTTTTATTTTGATATGACAGACATTAGAGCATCGTGTATACTAATAGGAGTGTATACTAATAGAAAAAGGGGTGAAGTAATAAAAGTGGGGACACAGTATTCATTCAAATATAAGTTGACCCCTACCAAAATAATTTTGGAAATTTTTTTAATAAAGGAAGGGATAAACCAAGCTCATGTAGTTTTAAATCTTTACAAAAGATTTCTAACTCTTCCTAAATTTATCACAAGTTCAGTACAGTTCCAATGAGAATTCTGGCTTTTTTCAAAGAACTTGAGCTTTTTTAGTGCCATCTGCTAGCAGAGCCGCCTCCTTGCTCCTCCCACCGCTGCCCTGAGTCACTGCCTGCACAGCTCCAGCCGCCTGGCTCCCCATGCTAGGATCCGATGTTTGGAGCTCTTACAACATGGCAGACACTGACAGTCTGCACTTGATCAAGATTTGGATGATGTTGAAGAAATAGAATAAGAAGAAACTGGTGAAGAAACAAAAATCAAAACACGTCAGCTGACTGTTCAGATGATGTAAAATCTCAGATTCTTGCAGCCCTCCAAGAAAAACTTGATGGTCTGGTAGAAACACCAAGAAGATACATTGAAAACTTGCCTAGGGTAGTCAAAAGACGAGAGAATGCCCTCAAAAACCTTCAAGTGAAATGTGCACAGATACAAGCCAAGTTCTATGAGGAAGTTCATGATCTTGAAAGCAAGTATGCTGTTCTCTATCATCATTTATTTGATAAGCAATTTGAGATCCTTAATGCAATTTATGAACCTACAGAAGAACAATGTGAATGGAAACCAGATGAGGAAGATGAAATTTCAGAGGAGCTGAAAGAAAAGGCCAAGATTGAAGATGAGAAAAAGGATGAAAGAAAAGAAGACCCCAAGGGAATTTCTGAACTTTTGTTGACTGTTTGTAAGAATGTTGAATTGCTCAGTGACATGGTTCAGAAACATGACAAACCTATTCTGAAGCGTTTGAAAGGTACTAAAGTGAAGTTCTTAGATGTGGGCCAGCTTATGAGTTTTGCCTTAGAACCCAAAAAATATTTGACAAAGACATATAGGATGAAGTCAGAACCAGATGATTCTCATCCCTTTCTTGTGATGGACCAGAAGTTATGGGTTGTACAAGGTGCCAGATAGATTGGATAAAAGGGAAGAATGTTACTTTGAAAAACAATAAAAAGCAGCAGAAGCACAAAGGATGTGGGACAATTCATACTGTGACAAACAGTTTCCAGTGCCTCTTTCTTTAATTTTTTTGCCCCTCCTGAAGTTCCTGAGAATGGAGATCTGAGTGACGATGCTGAAGCTATCCTTGCTGCAGGCTGTGAAATGGGTCACTTTTTACATGAGTGTATAATCCCAAGATCAATGTTATACTTTACTGGAGAAGCTATTGAAGATGATGGTGATGATTATAATGAAGAAGGTAAAGAATTGGGTAAGGAATGGGGAAGAAGAAGAGGAGAAAAATATTCCAGACTATGACTCAAAGAAGGATGAAAACCCAGCAGAGAGCAGGCAGCAGCGAAGCAGGATGGAGGTAGCCTCGAGCATGACCTGCACTGGAACAGCTCTTGCTTACCTACAGCCTTATGTGTTTGCATTTTCTTGGTAGACTCAGTAATTTTTTTTTAAAGGAAAGGAATTTATATTTTACAGAGCAGTTTGTCCTACCTTGTATTTTAAGTTTAGTTTTTCGGCCAGATATGTTGAATGCAGAAGTTTATTCATTGCTTCATAGCTTGGTTCTTCTAGATCAACGGTTCTCAACCTGTGGGTCACGACCCCTTTAGGGGTCGAACGACGCTTTCACAGGGGTTGCCTAAGACCATCAGAAAACAAAAAGATATTTACATTACAATTCATAACAGTAGCAAAATTACAGTTATAGAGTAGCAACGAAAATAATTTTATGGTTGGNGGGGGTCACCACAACATGAGGAACTGTATTAAGGGGTCATGGCATTAGGAAGGTTGAGAACCACTGTTCTAGAGTGTTTTTATCATGTAACTATTAGATTGCAGCTATGAAAATAAACAAAACTGTTCAATAAAACAGATTTTTTGTTTTTCTAATTTTTTTCCTGAAGAACCAAAGTGTTTTTTTCAGCTTGTAGGTAAATGGGTTTAAGATTGCTTGCACTATCTTTGCCTTTCATTACATTGTTTTAGAAATGCAGTGTTTATGCTGACACAATTCATCATTTAAAAAAAAAATAAAAAAACACTTGTCAAGACAAGTATATGATTAAAAATTTACATGGGCTGGCCGAGTGGCACGATGGTTAGGAGTTGGCTGGGATGCCAGCTCTGAGCAGCAGGGCCCCGGTTCGGATCCCACATGAGGGCCAGTGACGCTGTACCCTCTATAGCTAAGATGGTGAACAACAGCTCGACCTGGAACTGGGCTGCCGTGAGTCGCCGGCGACAGCATAGGCTGCAGTGGGGCTGGCCGGCAGCAGGCGTGAGCTTTTGTGAGCTGCCGTAGGCAGCTGTGAGTGGCCATCCAATGGCCAGCAAGCAACTGCCTCTACCAGGAAGAGCACAATGATAATACAAACATGGGCCAGTGAAGCGACGTCCTCCACAACTAGACTTAAGAACAAAAGGACAGCAACTTGTCTGTTCCCCTTCCACAATTCCCCAATGCTGTTCCCTTCCCCCAATTCTTCAATAAAATCTTTAAAAAAAAATAGAATTTACAGTAAGACAATACCTATTAACTTAGATTGTTGATGGATTTTTATATTTAGGCAACATAGTTAACTATAAAGAACCCTATCTCAATAGCATGGTTACTGGTTACCAAAGGGAGGTGAATAAAACCTGTATTTTCAGAAGTTAAGCTCATTATTTTAACTGTACATTGAAATTCAACCTCCATGAACTAAGCATCTTTTCTTTGTGGTAGGTATGCCTTCTGCTTCTCTGCCAAGGATGAATTTTCATCATTTGACAAGCGTATTTCAAGTTTTTTTGTTTCCTTATTTTTGTTTTTGCAGACTAAAATAAAAATGTCAATTATAATTTTAGCTCTCATAAGACAATGTCTTAACTTTGTACTAATTCAGATAGAAGCAGAGTCCTACCTTGAATTAAACATTGTACCTAGTTTACCATATTGAAGAAACGGGTGCCAACTTGGAAGAGGGGAACTACATCTCCTAATAAGAAAGTTAAAAAAAAAAAGAAAAAGACAAAATTTTAAGTGATGCAATGGTTTTTTTGTTTGTTTGTTTGTTTTTTAAGAAAGATTAAAAGTTAAGTTTCGTTTCCTTTGGTTAGAATGAGAGAGGGCCGTAAGCCTCTATGGTTAATTCCTAGTCTTATTGCTTAAAGCATAAAGTGTTTTATTTACCCGTGCTTCTTTACTATGTATTAAAATGGGTAGTACTGTTTACTTAATGACGTCATAAATGTGTTAGGTATATTAAATTAAATTTTATGAAATGTTTCTCAACCTTACTAAAAGCTTAACAGTTTGGACCTATTTGCACCACAAGTATGATATTCAGCATTTTATTCATAACAGGGTTTGGTAAATAAACTGGAAAACAAAAATTAAGTACTTTATTCTGGATTTGGTCAGGAAACACTCTTTGTGTGGCTCCTATTTTAATAGAAGTGGATGGATAACAATTTCAAAATGTCCAAGGATTGTTTTTAGGTATTTTAGTTATGACCATATTGTAGAGATTATATGGGACTAAAATAGAAATAAGACCATTTTTAGGGGGATAATGCCATTGTATTTGAGACTGTAGAGCCACATTTAAAATACCTCAAGCTAATTACTGTTAATTTTTTCTGGTGAACGTAAAAGCTTTGACAATGAGAGTGCACTAATTGGATTGTAATTAGAGGACAGCTTAGAGTTTCTGCTCTTAATAAAATTACATTAGGTTCATTTTTAGAGGTAACAGCTTTTATTTTGAAAATTTAGTATTAAGATCTCAGAATGCGAACACATCTTATTAGTTGTACTGCACTATTTATTCTGCTCCTCGGATTTTAATTAACTACTGGAAATCCTTAGCTAGTTGTGATAGTTTGTAGGAAAAAGAAGCCATGAAAGTGCCTTATGTTTTTCCTCTTCGTTTTCAAAATGATTTTGGTCACTTTGATTAGACATTCTGTGCTGATTTTTTTTTTTGTACCATAGCTCCTTTGAACACAGCTGAACTTAAAAAATTTTTTTAATCTAAAGATCCCGTTTTTAATGAACTTAAAGTAGCATAACCACTACTTATTTTTTTTCTTTCATTCCTTTAGGAAATAGCTATTGCCAAAATGAAGAAGTAGATGCTATTTTGTCTTATTATATAAGGTGATGTGGTTAACGAGGAATTGTTCTATTAATAAAGTTGGAGTTTCAAGGGATATCAGTGTTCATCTATGCTATCTTTCCAGTTCCAATATGTTTCTATTCCATTCTACAAATTTGAAATATGTAATTTGAAATCCTGAATAAAATTTGCATTTAATTAAAAAAAATAAAAGACCTTGATAAGGTTATTCCAAATTTTATATGGTTATGGAACGGGCCAAAAATAGCAAAGACCCACTTGCGGAATAACGATGATATGAAAGCACTTCTTTTACCAGAAATTGAGGCTTATTATAAAGCTACAGTAAGAAATTCTCATCCTGGCGCAGGAATAGACAGTAAACTAATGGAACAAAATGAAGCCTCATAGGTAATCCAAGCACATTTGGCCTCTTAATTAATAACAGCATGGTACTTCAGAGTAATGAAGGAAAGTCTTTGCAATAAGTGGGCTGTTCCAGTTAAGAATTATGTAAAGAGTAAAAGTGAAATTACCCCTAATGCACACCATACATGGAAATCAGTTTCAGTTAGATTATAGGATTATGAGATACAAAATACAAAATATTTTAATGACCTAGGGAAAAGGTAAGAGTTCTTAAATAAGACACAGGAGAAAGTACTTAACCATAAAGGAAAAAATGTTCTTTAAAATTAAATTTAATTTCATTAAAAGACACTATAAAAAGAGTGAAAAGGAAAACCAGAAAGAAAGGAAAAAATATTTTTGTAACACATCTAACCCATAACAAAAAAATGACTACAATAGATGAAGTAAAAATGCCTACAAGTCTATGAGAAAAATCAGACGACCCAGTTAAAAATAAATGGGCTAAAGACTCAGATATGTCCTTTATAAAAGAAAAATTACCAAGAAGTGGCAGAAAGAAACTGGCAGAAGGGAAGCAGAGCCATCTGGATAAATCAAATACGAGTATATCCAATAGAAAGGTTTTTCTGTATTTTTAAGGCCTCATTTACATAACTTTTACATTTCATGTAACTTACAAATATTTATTAAACCCAAGGCCCACTCAAACATTAATCACTGATCTCCATTTCTCACAAAACTCAAAATGAAGAGAAAAAATTATACCATGTAGATTTCCATTATGCTTCAATGGACTGAGTCCAGTCTCCATTTGAGGAACTGTCTCAAGGCTCGAGCAAAACCTACAGGGCCTGTGAAGGTGGCCAGGAAGAAGGGGTTGGAGGAGAGGGCAGGAGGATGGTTGTAACTAACACTTACAGAATATTTACTGTGTGCCAGGCACTGTGCTAAACACTTTAAGTGCATTACCGCATTTAACCCTCACAACATCTTCACAGATGAGGAAATTGTGAAGTTCAGTAAATAGCAGGAGTTCTGCTACCAGGCCTTGTGCTATTAACCTCTGAACTTCCTCTTTCATAACTGCCTCGCAAGAGGCTCTCTCTTAACTATCCTATTGGGGTAGGGGCGGGAGCTCATTATATTTTCCAGCTGCAAGGCTGAGTCCACGGTTACTGCAAGTTTTTTTGCCTTGTCTACTTCCTGACATACCTTAGGCTTTGGCCTTTTCTTGGCTTTGAGGTCCAGGAAGGTGCAAAGTATAGAATACAGAATGCTCCATGCACATTATGAAGATACAGTGTGATATCCTTTTGTCCTCACTTTTCATCATGTGTGGATGGCCATATAAGACTACATAACCTTGTAATAATCAGTTTATTTGCTATGGTGGGAGTGGGATAAATGGAGAACCTGTAATCTTGGCGCTGGTACACCTAACATTTAACTAATGCTGCTTAAATAGATACACAGGTATACTTAATGCACTTAGGTATATTTTAGCATTTAGCATTATATACAAATACTGAAAACAATAAGACTTCTATGTTTCTCATGTACGTTTTCAGTTTTGTCTCACTTTGCAAGGTAATATTTCTGTTCATTTGAATATGTCACAGACACAGATAATATGTGCTTTTCATAAATATTTTCATTCATTTTAACAAAATATAAAGTCAAGCTCTCGTTCTCAAGGAAACTAATCTCATACTGAATTAAGAAAAACTGTTTATGCTTATGTTTTGCAGACTTTGAATAATGAGATGAGTACAGATGATGACAATGAATATGCAGAAGAAAAGGAAAGCTACATCTGTGCAGTGTGTCTGGATGTTTATTTCAACCCATACATGTGTTACCCTTGCCACCACATATTCTGTGAGCCCTGCCTACGGACTCTTGCCAAAGACAATCCTGCAAGCACACCCTGCCCACTGTGTCGGACAGTTATTTCCAGAGTCTTCTTTCAGACAGGTAACTGTTCTCTTTCATTAACATGATTGCCTGATTATTTTGACTACCTCTTTGTTCCACGTCTAAAATTACTTTATAAATTATTGTGAGAAAGTATAGAATAGAGAATGCTCCATGCATTCTATGTTGGATGTGATCTTGATAAAGTACTTAACACTTAAAAGTTGAGAAATTGAAGTGGGAGAGGATATGTAGAAGAAAGGGGAGAGGCATTCATATCCACTTTTTAAGCGAGGTCAAGATACGCTGTTGAAAGTTGATAGAAAAAAAAAATGTAGACACTGTTGATTGCTAATTAGTATCCATTATTGAAAATCTTATACAACATAATTTGTCACTCTCCAGTGTGTAAATCAGTGCTTGCCCAACTCACAGAACTATTTTAAAATCCTGGAACCACAGAATCATAGATAAGAATAGGTTCTCATTTCTAGTCCCCTACTCTATGCTGAGATCTTTCCTTAAATACCCCCACTAGATGTTGTTCTGTCTTTACTTGGACTTCTATTACATTAAAATTTGAGGCAGCCTTGTTGATTGTTTATTCCTCATATATGCCTTCCATTATTACTCATTCTTTGTTCTTGTCATTTTCTCTGGAGTCTCAGAGAATAAGTCTCTGAGGACAACTATCATGCCTTTCCCCAAAACTCCAAATCTTCTCAACCTTCTTATTGTCGTTAAGGTCTTTCTTCTTGAATGAAAAGAGAGTAAAACTGGAGCAAGGATTTGTTTGTTTCATTATCATGTAAAGGTGGAATATAACACAGTATTTAAAACGCACTAATAGAAAGAGGAAAAAACTAATGAATGTGGAACATAGAGAACTGCTAAGAAAAAAGGGAAGAATGATAGCAGTAAGCAAAGCTATATTTATTGAGTGAACTACTTACTGTATGTTAACGGTTAAAGGAAAAAAATTTTCTACCTCCACATTCTCTCTTCAACCATAGAGGATTTAATGGGGATCAAAGTATGTACTTCATGAATAGTGAGAACACATGGCACATTTTCTTCCCTAAAAGAAAAGCCAAGGACCCACCTGCCAGGGAGAATAAGATTATGAAAATAAGCTTTGAGTACCCTAACCCAACACGCAGGCTGGCAAACCTAGTTTACAGGATCAGTAACCAAACAGTGAAGAGAAAGCAGAGCTGTGCCTCTCTGATCTGCCTAGTGCATGGAGACTGGAGCACAAAGTCACCGAACTGAGTTTAGACAGACCAGGAGTCTGAAGAACACGTCAAGCACAGTGACTCCACCGAGTAGGGAAATGTGGTCAGGGATTTCAAGCTGTCAGTCTCACCAGGCGGAGTGCTCTTCCTTTCATTGGGAAGAGAGTGTAAGGGACGAAGAGAGGAAAGGCAGCAGTTCCACGAGAGGGCAGATGCTTTTACTGGAAGTCCCTTTTTCTGGCTTATATTGAAGTGGGGAAAAGCGGTTCTTTTCTAATAACAGATTTCTTGCTGGAACTTCAGAGTGAACAAAAGTAGAGGCACCAGTGACTCCTCTTTCTCAATGTTATGCCTCACCACCTGTGCAAGAAAGCATTTACTGAAAGCCTGTTTTGATAGGAAACATCTAGATAATTTACACAGTGACTTAGACAGATGCTGTCCCTGCCTTCTATGATCTAATTTAACACTGATAGATATTTTTAAATGTCTTAAAATAATAATGACTCAAGTCTCTGTTGGTCCATTTATCAAAACAACAATGTCATATTTTTCTTTATTTTCAAATTTGGTTCTTCTAAAATAAATCATATTGGGAATACTTATTCCAGTGGAGATTATATTTGGTTGTGTACTGTCATTTAGAGGCTGGTAATAATGGGACTATCCTTCATAATGATTTATACCCTACCTCAAAAGGATTTGAGGTGTTTTAAAAGATATAGTCAATGAAATAGCAGGACAAAGGAATTGATGAATTGAAATGGACTACAGAGCCCAGGTGAGGGTGGATGGCTGATATGTAAGCCATATGGCCCTACATAGTAACTACAATTAGATGAAGCATTTAGTTTTTTTAAACATTCTGGCTGCCTAAGGAAAAATAAAAGTGCACAATTAAATGATCTCATGATCCATGAAAAGAAACATAGTAATTCCTAAGGGTATCAAAGGTTTTTCTGGCGCTTCAAAAGGTTTTTGTTGTTTTTTTAACGTGATTTCTCCTCTGGAGCATATTGAAAGATGGATTAGACAATGTCCTCAAAAATATCCTCATAGCAAATGCAGTATCAGATTTTCTAACATTGTGTTTCATGGTATTCTTTTATAAAACCTGAGGAAATATCAGCGTATAAATTAGGGAAAGCAACATTGCTAGGACAGCCAAAAATATGGTCTTGTTTTCTTATAAAAATAACTTTTAAAATTATATAAGCAATATAATTCATTATAGCAAAATCAGAACATACAAATAAAATTATAAGCTCAAAATCCTCCATAGTTCTACCATTTAAAGATCACATTTAGTATTTTTTCAGAAGGATACTACATACAGAGAATTATATATACATAATCATCTATTTTACAAAAAAATTGAGATCATATTGTACATAATAAGGCTTTAAACCTTCTTTGTTTTACTTAAAATTCTATCATGGGACATTTAGTTTAGTTATTTATCATTCATTCATTTGCTGATATATGTGGATAAATATTTGCACAAATCTCTGGGAATTTACTTGAAATGTATTTCCAGAAGTAAAGTCCATGTGTGTTTTAAGACTGTGTATATGTTGCAAAATTATGCTTCAAAATTATTGCAAGTGGCAGTATACAAGTTCTTATTTTCTTTGTACTCTGAGCTATCCTTTTTATTCTGTTTTAAATCCCTTATCATGCCCTTTGTTGATTTTTATTTTGGTCTGTTCACCTTTTTCTTGTTTATTAGAAATGTAGTGTTGAATATTTTATTTGTTGCCAAATCCTGCGTTTCCAAGTTCAAATGCCACTAGAATGGGGCAACACAGTTCTACAGAAAGAATAACATCCTTGGGGTTTGTACAGTTTATAGCAAAGTGAGATAAGGTTTAACATATTTAAGTAAATAGAAATTATTTTAGAACAGAAAAGGATTTGACATGATGTCATCCAGTGATTATCAAACCTGACACTGCATCAGAATAACACAAGGAGCTTGTAGAAAGCAGGGCCTCTTTGGTCACATCCACAGCAGTTCTGCTCCAGTATATCTGGGCAAGGTCCTAGAATTTGTGTTTTTGTGTTTTTGATGCAGAGTCAGGCTGCAGGCATACATTTTGGAATCAGTGATCTAGTAGAGTGCTCTGCAGACAGGAATTACATTTAATTAATTTCTGTGTTTCTAGATGGACCAGCAAAGTCAGGCACATAGCAGGTGCAAAATAAATGTTTGCAGGAGATAGAGCAGAAAGCAAGTACAAAGAGAAGTTCAACAACTGGTAGAAGATCTCACAGTTAAGAGGCATTAGAACCCAGTTTTTACTTGGCCCAGCAATGGTGGGACCAGGGCTTCTGTATCCTCTTTTCTCCAAAGGCCCTTTGGATCAAGTATAGTTAAATTGCTGGTATCATAAGGTTATGTTACGGACACAGGTGTATATGTTCAACAAAATGTTGTAGGTACAACTGTCATCTCTTGCAGATTTTAATAAAGTAATGTATCTGATCATAATTTTCTTAGATACTATAAATCTACTTACGAACCCTTTCCTGCTTTGATATATTAACCACATGGGTTTGTTAAATATAGCTTAAAACTGCACTAAGTTCCTTGAAGCTAGGAATTAGAAGTATCACAGTCATAATTATTAATTTACTTCTCTCATCTATCCTCTAGGAAAAGCAGGTTGTGGCTCATTATCAAAACTGAAATTATTGGATGACTCTTACAAGAATGCCCTTTTGATCTGGTGTACTAGAATTCAGTCACTTCCAAATAAGTTTCCTGTTTAACAGAGGGACTGCAATGGCATCCTTTGGTTATTGCATCAACATATTAGGACATGGCTACAGCTCTAAAGAAGGGGTGTGGGAGAGGAGAAAGAGAATGGGGAGGAATAAAACTTCTTGAAATGCAAACTCTTCTTTTTGGTTTATATTATCTCTCACATGAAATCTTCACTTACCATCCACACTGGTCTCATTTTTAAGGGCATTTAGTAAGTTGTAAGTCACTTTGCCCAAGAGTTAATTGTTAATACAATACCACTTATGGAATTTTTAAAATTAAATTTTTTGGGGTGACATTTGTTAATAAAATTATATAGGTTTCAAGTGTACATTTCTATAATATATCATCTATATATTGCATTGTGTGTTCACCACCCAAAGTCACACTTTTTATCACATATACAGAGGGTGCCAAAAAAATGTATGCACATTTTAAGAAAGTAAAAAACATTAAAATTTGTAATACTCAAGATGCACTGATAACAAAAGATGAATACAGCCACGTTTGACTTCTGATTACGGCGTATTACTGCTTGAGCAACATTGACCAAAGTGGCCACTTGTATACATTTTTTTGGCACCCTCCGTATTTGACTCCTTTTAGCCTCTTCTACCACCCACCTCCCTACTTACCCTCTGGTAACCACAAAACTGTTGTCTGTGTCTTTGAGTTTTTGCTTGTTTGTCTTATTTATTTGTTGCTTTCAGTTTTCTATCCCACATACGAAGGAAATCATATGGTTCTCAACTTTTTCTGTCTGACTTATTTTGCTTAGCATGATAATCTCAAGATCCATCCATGTTTTCGCAAATAGCAGTATTTCATCTTTTCTTGTGACTGAGTAATATTTCATTCTACAGAGTGCCAAAAAAATGTATACATATTTTAAGAAAGGAAAACTGTATTAAAATTATAATACTCATACATACCGACAACAAAAGATGAATACAAGTCACGTTTGACTTCTGCAATTACAAGAGGTGCTCAGAGTGGTTACTATCAGCATCCAGGCACTTCTGATTACGGCAAACTACTACTTGAGCGACGACGACCAAAGTGTCCACTTGTATGCATTCTTTTGGCATCCTGGTATATGTGTACCACATCTTCTTTAACCAATCATCTATCAAAGGACACTTCAGTTGTTTCCATGTCTTGGCCATCATGGATAATGCTGCAGTAAACATAGGGGTACATATATCTTTACAGATAAATGTTTTCAGATTTTTTGGGTGGATACCCAGAAGAGGGATCACTGGGTCATATGGTAATTATATTCTTAATTTTTGAGGAACCTCCATACTCTTTTCCATAGTGATTGTACCAATTTACATTCCCACCAGCAGTGTAAGAGGGTTCCTTTTTCCCCACAACCTCTTTAACACTTGTTATTACCTGTCTTGTTAATGATAGCTGTTCTTACAGTGTGAGGTGGTATCTCATTGTGGTTTTGATATGCATTTTCCTTATAGCTAGAGGTTGAGCATCTTTTCATATTCTGTTGGCCATTTTTATGTCTTCTTATGAAAAATATCTGTTCAGTTCCTCTGCCCATTTTTTAATTGGATTGTTTTTTGATGTTATTTTAATTATATTTATTGGGTTGACATTGGTTAGTAAAATTATATAGGTTTCAAGTGTACAATTCTATAATACATCACCTATGTATTGCATTGTATGATCTCCACCCAAAGTCAATTCTCCTTCCATCACCATATGTTTGACCCCCTTTACCCTCTTCTACCACTACCCCCTTTCTCTTCCCCTCTGGTAACCCAAACTGTTGTCTGTGTCTATGAGTTTTTGTTTGTTTGTCTTGTTCAAATACTGTCTGCCAATAGTGACAACATGGATGGACCTTGTCATGCTAAACTAAGTAAGTCAGACAGAAGAAGTTGAGAACCATATGATTTCACTGGGATTGAAAACTGAAAACTGAAAGCCTCTTTGTTTTGTTGATGGTTTCTTTTGCTGTACAGAAGCATTTTAGTTTGATATAGTCCCATTCATTTATTTTTGCTTTACTTCCCTTGCCTATGAGATCAAATTCATAAAATCCTCTCCAAGACCAAGGCCCATAAGTTTAGTACCTATGTTTTCTTTTGTGCAATTTATTGTTCCAGGTCTTATATTTAGGTTTTTGATCCACTTTAAGTTAATTTTAGTGTTTGGTGACAGATAGCAGTCTAGTTTCATTCTTTTGCACGTGGCTTTCCAATTTTCCCAGCACCATTTATTGAAGAGGCTTTGCTTTCTCCATTGTATGCTTTTGGCTTCTTTGTCAAAAGTATTTGCCCATGTATATGTGGGTTTATTTTGGGGTTCCCAGTTCTGTTCCATTGATCTGGGTGTCTGTTTTTCTGACAATTATTGTCACTTTATAGATAATTTGAAGTCAGGTAGTGTTATACCTCCACCCTTGTACAAGACATTATCAAAAGAAATTGAATAAGACACAGAAATATAAAGATAGTCCATGTTCATGGATTGGAAGAATCAATACAGTTAAAATGGTCATATTCCCCAAAGCAATATACAGATATAATGCAACCCCCATCAAAATCCCAATGGCATTTTTTAAAGAAATGGAACAAAAAAATCATCAGATTTGTATAAAATCACAAAAGACCCTGAATAGCCAAAGCAATCATGGGATTTTTAATTTCTCAGAAAATACCATGAATTATAGTCATCACTGCTTAACACTAAGTCCAGCAAGAACACATTTGTTACTGTCAGTGAATGTGTTATAAGCCATTTGCTAACTTCTTCCATTCTCTGCGTCAGTATGAATGACACTGATGAGTCCCTTGAAGCAGGTAATGGTACCATGCCCATCTTGTACGAAGAGGCTGTTCATAGGTAGTGGGCACAGTACACTTCAATAAAACAGCAGTGCATTGCTCAGAAAACACTGTGAGCATATCCAACCTGAAATGATTTAACTGTTAAACACATAAAGGGTAAAAATTCACTAGCCATAACAACTCTGTGCATACATAATGCATCTACAAACTATGAAAATACTTTTTCTCTAACTTGTGTGCTTGAGCAGTAGCTCTTGGGTATGGAATGGGGAAGGGAAGTTAGAGTTGTAGGTTTAATACATAACTCTCTTGTCTACAGTAGTCTATTTTTTACATTGTTTCTTTTGTTGTTAAATACAAACTTAATGAATCTATTTTCCCCGTGAATTAGGTAAGAATCAATCCAAGGGAATAATTAGGAAAAATAGAGACAATTTAATGTAACTGGTTGAACAGAAGCTCAAAGCCTGAAATAGGATAGGAACTGAAGAAATGTTATAGGTAATAGTTGTAGGATGAAAGTAACAGAGGAGCACTGATGGAAAGACTATAGTTTACTTCTCAAGTTAATAGCTAACTCTTCACTAGCCCCTCCGAGAACGTTGCCATTAAACAGCCTGACTCACATCGTGCCTTGCTTTCCATGGCTCATGTACAGAGACTTTCTACTAGTTAAAATGCATAGCATCATGTGTGTTCTCTGGTTCGTGCTTACTTCACATGAAGTTTTTCTTTTTCTAACTCACTAGCAAGCTTCTTAAAGGTTGAGAATTTATTTCTACGTTTTTAAACTTCCTCAAATCAGCAGCATTAGACTCACTAAATGCTCTCAACCCATCACATATAGAATGAAATAAAGAGATTATGAAGTAAAAAGTTCTAAAGGCATTTTTCATTTATCACTCCTGAGCCTCACGTGATTGTACTCTAGCTAAACTATTGCTACGCCCCTAACAAACTGTTCCCCTTTTTTTGTCTACTTGTTTATTTCCATCATTTAGTCCACAGTCTTCTTGAGGGCAGGAACTGTGTCTTGTTCATCACTCTGTCCTCCAAAACTGGCATAGGCTCTGACATAGGAGCCACTCAGCAGGTGTATGTTCTATATGTAGGCATAGCAAAATTGCCTCAAATGTGAGTTTGGGAGAATTATGTTGACTTGAGTTAAAAAGAAAGTTGGCTGTACTTTTGTTTCCACTGTCTTAAAGAGATCTGAATTTATTATCAAAATGCTACACCAGTTATTTTTCATGTTCTTGCCATTTTACTCAGATAAATGTTTTAAAATACTATTTTCTTCTATTTTATTCTAGAACTGAACAATGCCACAAAAACATTCTTCACTAAAGAATATTTGAAAATAAAACAAAGCTTTCAGAAATCCAGCTCGGCAAAATGGCCCCTACCGAGCTGCAGAAAAGCATTCCATCTTTTTGGAGGTAAGGAAACTAATCCCTCGCCCCCTGAAAAAAAAAAAAAAGTCTGGTAACTGTATTCCGGTTCTCTTTTTAAAGCTATTTTCTTCTTTAGAAATGTTAGTGGAAACATTTCTGCATTGTTCAATTTTAAGTAAGGATTTTGCTGAAAGCTACAGGTATACATATAAAGCAAATGGAGATTATGCAATAATTTGAGAGCAGAATTTGAGAGAAACTCATAATTACATTTACTTTGCTTTGCTGTCAATAATGTGTAGATAATGAAATCTATCTCAAAAATAGCAGATTTGTCAAAAGCTACATTTGACAAAGCACTGACATTCTTTATGAGACCTGAATAATTTATTATCATAAGCTAAGTTTACTTAGTGTTAATATTTTACAGTTGTCCCACAAGATTAGGACAAGGAGAAAGTGGCAGAGCTTTTGTGTAGAGAGTGTCTCAGAGGTGTACAGTGGACTAGGAATGCCAATTTCTGTGTTCAGGCCTAACTAGCTGTTTGACCTCAAGGATGTCATAGATCCCTATTCTTTTGCTTCTGTTTTCTGATCTTTAAAATGGGAATAATTGTGATTAATAGAGTGGCTGTAAGGATCAAATGAGCTAATGTGAAGGCACATTCTAAATTATTACTATTCACACTGTATAGACATAAGGAATTATCAAAATAAGGGTAAGATATTATGTCTTTAACCTTTGAAAATTTGTTACTATATAATGATGATCATACAATATGGACAAAATATAATTTCATCTTTTATAAAACCAGGTCTGTCAGAGCATGAACTACTGTGCCATTTTAGATTTGCCCTTTATGATAGTACAGGGTCTGGTTGGAAAGGTTCAGGTCTGGAGAGCTATGATCTTCAGGGAACAGGAAGGACTTCTGTGTATGAAAACCAGTAAGATCAGTACAGCCGTGACACAGACCAAAGGAGAAAAAAACAGAGCCCACATAGGTGAGGCAAAAAATAAATGAATTTACTGAGGTTTGAAGAAAGTAGTGTAAGGTCAAGTATAACTTTATATGGCGGTTTGAATGAAGAAAGTAGTTTAAGAACATTATATAAGCACATACTATTTTACAAAGTGGTTAGCAACTGTTGAAACTCATTATCCACAGAGCTGGTATAAAAACATTTAAAATGTATCACATTTAACCCAAAATAATATGAAATATAAGAAAAATCAGTCTTAAAGGATTTCATACCTTAGAAGAGAAAATTTATAATATGAATTTTGTGCTTTATAAGAGTCGTTTGTATCCTACCTTCTACCATACATTCAAATTTTAAAAAGAATTAAGCACCTTTCTGATAACCCCATAATTTCCTTCATCTTTTTGTATTCTGGGGTACTGAAGCTATAATTTAAACAGTTGCTTCTGTATGATTTCATCTTATTTGTCCATTGGAGTTCCACAGAGCTTAACTTTTTATAAGTTTTTATGGAGGATGTTCAAAATAGCTTTATTTTACAACCTAACTTAAGAAATGTATTACTGTCAGGAGCTCAGCTGAGCAACAGCTGAGCTTCAGGCTCAGCCAAAACTGAAAGAGTTAAGCCTGTAATCACTTAGTGCAGCGGTATAAATAAGAGTCCCGAGGAGGTGCCCACTCCCCCCACCCCCACCACGCCTGTTCCATCTTCCCCCGTGGAACGGCACACTGGTCCAGGGTCAGGGGATCTGCACAGAGAGGGTTATCTCACTGCTGAGGTTGTTCTGAATGAAGGGAGCCAGCAGTGTCATGGGTCTTGAGGTGACCTTGACTGCAACTGCTTCACCAGGTTTGGTGTGGGGAGGGCACCTTTCTCCTGTGGGGCCTGCCAGGTAAAGCCTCTCTAACTGCCTGTGGTCAGGCCTGAAAAAACACACATAAGATCTTAATCACAAACCGGACTCCTCAATCACCAGTACTACTAAAGCACCTTCTATATTTCTGTTTGCATTCTGCTTCCCTGAATTCTGTATTTATCATTTCTTATACAAGTATACATCTGTATACTGAATCAACATTATTTAATTTTGGTTGTTTCTGAACATTTGCTAAGATGACAATGTATATATTCTTACATATTTGCTTTGTCATTCAACATTGTTTCTTGGATTCATCCATATCAGTAAGCGTAGCCACATTCATTTATGTTTGCTGCTCTGCTGTAGTCCGTTATGTGATATGGAACAATTTATCCATTCTCCTGTTGAACAGTTGAGTTGTCTAGCTTTTTGTAATTATGTACAATGCTGCTACTAACATTATTTTCATGTCTCCTGGGGCAGAACAGTTCCTATAGAATAAATTCCAGGAGAAAACTGCTGGATCATAAGAAAAGTACATCTTTAGCTTATTATGTAAACCAAACCATTTTCTTAAATGACTGTACTGATTTATCACCAGCTTTGTCTACCACATTTGGTATTTTCAGCCTTTTAGATTTTGCCAGTCTCATGGGTATAAAATGATATCTCATTGGGGTTTTAATTTCAATTTCTCTGATTACTAATGGGGATTGACCATAGCTTTTTATATGTGGAGTTGCCATTGAGTTCCTTCAACGGTGGTATTCCTTTATGAATTTTGTCCATTTTCTATTGATTATATTATTCTTGCTGATTTTTGAGAGTTTTAAAATACTTTTTGGGTAACTCTTTCTGTTAATTTTATGAATGGCATCTGTCTTCTTCTAATTGTGGTCTTTGCACTTTATGATATCTTTTAATGAATTACAGTTCTTCACCATCTTTCTGGTGTGTATTATTTGACTTTAAGAAATATTTCTTTACCCCAACCTCCCTTCCTCCTCCCCACCCCCCGGATCATAGGAATATTTCCCTGTGTATTTTTCAAATAGATTTAAAGGTCTTCGGAATTGATTGGTGGTGGTGGCATTTTCTGGGTTTGGAGGAAGGGAGGTTGTGTTATAAGTAGAGATCCAACTGCTTTGGGGTGGTTTTTTTTTCCTGTTAAATTTTTTCTAACCATCATTTATTGAAAATCATCATTTCCCCACTGATCCACAGTGCTAACATGTCACATTTTAAATTGTGTGTGGGTCTGTTTCTGAGATCTTTGTACATTTTGTCTTAATTACTAAAGCTTTATAATAAGCCTTGACATTACCCTTAAAACTTACTTTGCTGTAAGAGAGCCTTAGCTTTTTTTCTTCTTGAATTTTAGAATCATCTTGTCAAGTTCTATGAAAAAACTACATTGAATTGATGGAGTGAGGTTCTAATCTATGAGTCAATTTGGGGAGAATTGATACCTTACAGTAATAGCTTTCCCTAACCACTAACTGGTTTTCTCTTCTTTTATTTAGATCTTCTAAAACTTTGTCTTATGATAAAATTTTATAATTTTCTTTACAAATGTGTTATACATCTTTTGGTTAGATTTATTCCTATGCATTTGCTATATTGTTTTCCTCTTTTTTTTCATTTTCTGAACCTTGAATGCAAAGAGTTGTGGAGTTGTACTTTTTTTTTAATTAAAGTTTATTGGGATGAAAATTGTTAGTAAAGTTACAGAGGTTTCAGGTATACAATTCTGCAATACATCATCTATGTATCACATTGTGTATGTTTCTTTCAATCTGAAGTGATTCTCTTACAGGCAGCATATGTAAGGGTTTTGTTTTCTTATCAATTCAGCCCTCCTGTGTCTTTTGATAGGAGCATTTATTCCATTTACATTGATTGTAATTGTTGATAGATATGTTGCCATTTTATTATTCATAATTTTGATTTTTTTCCCCCCACATCTTAAAGAAGTCCCTCTAACATTCCTTGTAGTACTGGTTTGGCAGTGACACACTCCTTTAGCTTTTTCTTGTCTGGGAAGCTTTTTATCTAAATGATAGCCTTGCTGAGTAATCTTGGTTGTAGATCCTTGCTTTTCATCACTTTGAATATTTCCTGCCAATCCCTTCTGACCCGCAAAGCTTCTGTTGAGAAATTAGCTGACAATTTTATGGGAGCTCCCTTATAAGTTAATAGTTGCCTTTCTCTTGAGGCTTTTAAGATTCTCTCTTTGTCTTTAACCTTTGCTATTTTAATTATAATCTGTCTTGGTATGGGCCTGTTTGGGTTCATCTTGTTTGGGACTCTCTGCGTTTCCTTGGCTTGTTTGTCTATTTCCTTCACCAGGTTAGGACAGTTTTCAGTCATTATTTCTTCAAATAGGTTCTCAATCCCTTGCTTTTACTCTTCTCCTTTTGGTACCCCTATGATGCAAATGTTGTTACACTTGATGTTGTCCCAGAGGTGTCTTATACTATCCTCTTTTTTTTGTATTCTTTTTTCTTTTTTGTTGTTCTGATTGGTGTTTTCTGCTACCTTGTCTTCCAAATCACTGATTCAATCCTCTGTGTCATCTAGTCTGCTGGTGATTCCTTCTACTACATTCTTCGTTTCAGTTATTATACTCTTCACTTCTGACTGGTTCTTTATGGTTTCTATGTCCTTTTTCACACTTTCTTTCTCTTTGTTGAAGTCTTACTAAGTTACTTGAGCATCCTTATAACCATTGTTTTGAACTCTGTCTCTGGTAGGTTGCTTGCCTCCATTTCATTTAGTTGATATTCTGGAATTTTCTCTTGTCCTTTCATTTGGGAAGTATTTCTTTGTTTCCTCATTTTGGCTGCCTCTCTGTGTTTGTTTCTATGTATGAGGTGTATGAGGTAAGATCTATGTCTCCCAGTCTTGGCCAGGTGGCCTTATGTAGTAGGTGCGCTGTGAGGCCCTGGCACAGTCCCCATGGTCACGTGCTCTGGGTACTCCAGGAGTGTCCCTGGTATGGGTTGTGTGTGCTTTCCTGTTATAGTTGAGCTTTGATTGGTATTGGCACATTGGTGGGATTGACGCCATTGGCTGTGGGTTTTGGCCATGTCTGCAGCTTATAGGTTGCCGTGCAGGAGGTTACTCCACTGAGTGGGATTCTCCCCAGTGGTCTCTGGTGCCTATTAAGACCACCCTTTGTGTATGCCATCTGTGGGACTAATTGAGCGGTACTCTGCTGTGGTCTGAAGCCAATCTCCAGGTATGTTGGTCCTGTGGCCTCTTGGGAGGGACTCCAGTGCAGGCCTAGGTCACCCATTGCCTGTGACCAGCCAGGGACTATTTAGTAGGAGCTAGAAAGCAATCTGCAGTTGTTTGCTGCCTGTGCTAAACCTGGAGGTACATGGCAAAGGTCACACTGCAAATCAAAGACAGCTGCTACCAAACCCACGCCTGGGGTAGCTCCACAAAATGCCAGGATACCCTGAAGCTTGCTGCCACCTGCAAGTTCCCTTAAAGTTCAGCTGCTGATAAAGCCTCATGTGGTATGCAAGTTGGGTGAGGCAGGATCTCAGGGAGTCACTAGAGTGAAAAGAGTTGTGATCACCAGGTTAGTGTAGATTTTGGTTTGGTGTCAATGCCGAGCCTGGAGCTACTCAGGAAAAGTCTAAGAGCACACCGAGGCCAATAGTTGCCTGCCTGAGGTCCATGGACTCAGATAATTTTCCAAGAAACAGTGAAATGCAGGAGGGGCTGGCTGCTCGCTGAGAAAGTGTCTCTGGCATTGGGGAAGTTGGGAGGGGCAGGATCCAGTGAGTCAGCAGGGTGGAGCTCCAGAGCTCACCAGACCAGTCAGATTCAGCTTTGGCTGTAAGCTTGGCGGGCAGGCTCAACACATTAAAGATGGCAGCCACCTGTCCAGCTGCATGGGAGAAGAACCCCACACAGGGAAAATGGCCTCGAGGCCAGCCCTAGCCTCGAAGCCACATACCTCAGTTAGCTCTCCATATGCCTGTGATACCCCCCAAGTCACTGTCCCTTGTGCTGGAGCACAAGGTGAGTGCCTGTGAGTGAGTCTGTGTGCAGACCATTTAAGAGGATATCTGGGTTTCCCACAGCCTCCCATTCCACCCGGAGTGTTTTTCACAGCCAGATGTTGTGGAAAGCTCCTCTTCCCAGCACCCGTACTCTGGGCTGGGGAGTCTGGAATAGGGCTGGGGTCCTTTGCTCCTCTGGGGAGGAACCTAACCTTCCCTGTTTTCAACCACCACATGGAGATTGGGACCAGCCCAGTTCACATCTTTGCCCCTCGTACTAGCCTTGATGTGGCTTCTTTTTTAGATTCTTAGTTATAAAACTTCTGTTCCGCCAGACTTCAGATGGTCTCCAGGTTGATTGTTCTATAATTTAGTTGTATTTTTAATGTGTTCACAGAACGAAGCAGGCACAGTGTTTACTCCGCCATCTTGGATCTCCTGTTTTGAAGTTTTGTTTAAGAAGTTCTTCCCCATTCTCAGGTCACAAAGTTTTCCTCTTAGATTTCTTTTTTTAGTTAACTTTATAGTTTTACCTTGCTCACTTAAATCTTTATCTAGGATCCAACTCTTACGTTGTGTTTCAGAGTGTTCATGTCTGTCTGCCTTCAAATAATAGACCATTTTTCTGAATACTTATTATATAATGATGCTGGGTTTTAAAAATTATTCTCTAGTTGAATAGGAATGTAATTGTGGGATACTAACCTCATATTTAGCAGCTTTACTAAATGATCTTAAATCTAATAGGATTTGGAGGGCTTTCAACAAAGACAATCATATCTGTCTTATCTGTAAATAGACTTCTTTCAATCTAATACGTATGTTTTTTCTTCTTTTAACTTGCTTTCTGAGCTAGGACTTTTGTTTAATTTTTAGTAGAAAAAAATGATAGCATCTCTGATTTTAAAAGGAATGCTTTTACAAAACTATGATTTCTTCTATGTAATTTATTTTTTTAGGTCTTATATTTAGGTCTTTGATCCATTTTGAGTTAATTTTGGTACACAGTGACAGATAGCAGTCTAGTTTCATCCTTTTGCACGTGGCATTCCAATTTTCCCAGCACCATTTATTGAAGAGGCTTTCTTTTCTCCATTGTATATTTTTAGCTCCTTTGTCAAAAATATCTGCGCATACATGTGGGTTTATTTCTTGGTTCTCAATTCTATTCCATTGGTTTCTCTGTGTGTTTTTCTTCCAAAACCATTAGTTTTGATTATTATTATTTTGTAGTATAAATTGAAGTCAGGGAGTGTGATACCTCCACTTTGTTCTTTTGTTCTCAGGATTGCTTTGGCTATCCAGGGTATTTTGCGATTCCATACAAATCTGATGATTTTTTTTGTTCCATTTAAAAAAAAAATCCTATTGGGACTTTGATGGAGATTACATTAAATCTGTATATTGCTTTGGGTAGTACAGCCATTTTAACTATATTTATTCTTCCGGTCCATGAACACAGACTATCTTTCCATTTCTTTGTGTCTTCAATTTCTTTCAATAAGGTCTTATCATTTTCAGTGTACAAGTCCTTTGCATACTTCGTTAAGTTTATTCCTAGGTATTTTATTCTTTTTGTTGCAATCGCAAAAGAAAATGTTTTCTTTCATTTCTTTTTCTGAAATGTCGTTAGTATATAGGAATGTAGTGGATTTTGTACATTGATTTTTTTTTTAATCCTGCAACTTTACTGTATTCATTTATTATTTCTAATAGTTTTCTTGGTGGAGTCTTTAGCATTTTCTATATAAAGAATCATATCATCAGCAAAAAGTGACAATTTGACTTCTTCATTCCCAATTTGGATGCATTTTATTTATTTCTTTTTCCTGATTGCTCTGGCTAGGACTTCCAATACTATGTTGAATAAGTTTGGTGACAGGGGGCATCCCTGTCTTGTTCCTGATTTTAGAGGAAAAGATTTTAGATTTTCACTATTAAGTACATGTATGATATTAGCCCAGGGTATGTTGTATATAACATTTATTTTGTTGAGGTACTTTCCTTATAAACCCATTTTATTAAGTTTTTAATCATAAATGGATGTTGTATCTGGTCAATTGCTTTGTCTGCATTTATTGATATATTTTTATCTTTTATTTTGTTTATGCAATGAATCATACTTGTATTGAT
This sequence comes from Hipposideros armiger, assembly GCF_001890085.2. Taxonomy (NCBI): domain Eukaryota; kingdom Metazoa; phylum Chordata; class Mammalia; order Chiroptera; family Hipposideridae; genus Hipposideros; species Hipposideros armiger. The sequence continues at coordinate 427,668 of NW_017731529.1, forward strand.
TGATTTATGTATGTTGAACCATCCTTGCACCCCTTGAATGAACCCCACTTGATCATGATGTATAATCTTTTTAATATATTGTAGTATTCAATTTGCTAGGTTTTTTTTGTTTGTTTGTTTAGGATTTTTGCATCTGTAGTTTCCTTTTTATAGTAGGGGATCTAAATACACCATTGGCAGCAAAGAATAGATCATCCAAACAGAAAATCTATGTTTATTAGTAACATTGCCTCTATGCTTTCTTTCAGTTTCTATAATTTATCTTTTCGCTAGGAATTTATTTTTTTCTGTTTTAAAATTTGATAAAAGATGTCTATATATCTTTTAACCTACCCTATAGCTATAGTTATATTATTTATGTTTTGTGTTTTTTCTTGATCTTGCTAGGTATTTGGGATTTTATATATTTTTTTAAATAACTAGTTTTTGAAATTGATTCTGTTGTATTTTATCTTTATCTTCTATTTCATTAATTTCTTCTCTGTATTAAACTTTTACTGATACTTTCTTTAGATTTATTCTGTCCATTTTATACCATATTAAGGTGGCTTTCTAGGTTATTTTTATCTTTTTACTTTAAAAAATTTTTAAGGCCATACATTTCAGTAATCTTACATATTACATGTAGATATCTTTCATAAGAAATAATCCACATTTAATTAGCTGATTGAATCATCTTGATTAAAATAATAAAAGGGTACTAAATTAAGATATTTGAAAATTGAGGCCTGTGATTCCCATAGTTATATCATACTATTCAACAAACATACCATGCCATCCATGTCATGTTTCCTTAAGAAAAATTTCTTTTCAGCTTAGTTTTGTGAAGTTGGTGAAAGGAAGTTATGTGGGAAGGGGGATCTTATAGGAAAGAATTCCAACAGGTGCCTTTGGCTCCACAAAATTAGTGTTTTTTCAACAAAAACAAAACATTTTAACATAGTTTTAGATTTTCTAACCAATGAAGCTCGTATATACCCTTCTTGAATTCATTAAACCATTAGGTTTGCTTGCACTTACCTAGACTAGACCCATTCCTTTTCACTCTACAACATAGTGTCTTATAGGTATTGGTAAGCAGATATGTTTTTTTTCCTAAAAATACATACTTTATGTAGTTACACATGAAATGGGTAATGTCAAAAGGAAAGGAAATATTCCAGATAAATGTGAGCTAGCATTTTTCATCTCTTATCAGGTACTAGTTGAACTGATGACTCTGTCAATCTTAGTTCTTCTTCCAGAAGTATCTGCTATTTTCAGGTACTGCATCCTCAGGTATCAGTATCATGCCATGTTAGTTTGTTCCCTAAAAAAATATGTATTACATAAGTATATAAATATAAATATAAATATATCTGTATATAAATATAAATATATCTAATATTAAAATATTAAATACATATAAAGCAAACTAGCTAACAGGTTTTAGTAAGATCTTTTTGCCAAGAGGAAAAAAATAAAAGGTCCACACTGTTGGATTTTTTTTGTAACTACTACTCAAGTCAAAGTAATTTTAAAAAGGTCATCATTTAAAATCCCATACCCTAATTTTTCTCACTGAACAAAACATGCAGCTGAAATGCAGGTGTCTGAGATATATTTATAGCAAATCCATCCATTGCTTGTAAAAGTCTGGGGAGTTGTTTGATCATTAGTTTGCTGAAGGTGTCAGATTGATTTTGCAAGTTTAAACATGCTAAGTATAAATGAAGGAATATCCACATGGAAAAGAATAGAAAACAAAATAGGACATGCTCAAACAGCAGGAGTTTGAATATAACCCAGAAATCTGACTTTCCTGAAAGTTGGAGGTCAGAGAGATTTTAAAATATGCTGTAGACTTAGTAATGCATTTTAGCAGAAAGTGTATTAACCTTTACATTTCTTCTGAAATTAGAACCATTTTGTTCACAAGATAATTTTCTGAAAGGGCCTATGAATTCCAAAGTGTCTTGTCTTTTCAATTTATTTTCCAGTGGCAGAATCGTTTCTGTTTTTGCTATAAGGTATACTTATGAATTTAAAATTTATTTCAAAAGCTAACCCAGTAATAAGTCCTACGTTATTATAAACTACTTTAAAAATAAGAGTTACATTCAGTGCCACTAAAATGTAAAATCACAGGTTCTAAAGAGTTAGAGCTATGTGGGTACTGAGACTTATGGGGAGATCACTTTGTAAATTATATAAATGTCTAACCACTGTACTGTACACCTGAAACTAATATAATATTGAATATCAACTGTTATTGAAAAAAATAATTAGAAAAAGTTAGAAAGAATATACAATAAAACCTTGGATTGCGAGTAACTTGGTTTGTGAATGTTCTGCAAGATGAGCAAACATTTCTAACACATTTTAATGTGGTAAATGAGTGATGTCTTGCAATACGGGTGGTTTGTTTCTGGAACAAATTATGCTCAAAAACCAAGGTATTACTGCATATTATTTTTTTGGCCAGAACCATGGAGGGTACAGAAGAAAAGTTTCCCTGACCAGGGAATTCAGTGCATAATCTTGCCTGATTTGAGTCCACAAGCAATGAGCTATACAAACCCTGGATCCTGCTCTGTCAGGGCAGGGAAACTAATTCATAGCCCCATCTACTATTACATCTTAACCCATCTTAACCATCTAGTGAATCTGACTAGAGAATCCAAGCAATCACTGAGCCTATCTTACTGCCTCACTTGGGTAGTAAACAAAGCCAGCATTCCTATCCAACTTCTCAGCCAGTGGTATATCACCCTCCATCTCCAACCTTAAAGCTGGAACAGTTGCCTCAACCCAAAACCATAATAGGAGGCCCACCCACCCAAGGACATTACCAGTAGACACGCTTAGAAACCCAAACTGAGCTGACTGGTGAAGGTCTGTCTCTGCCTAAGGAAACCTGTAAAGACTGGAAGAAGAGCCCAATTACTCAAATGTGCAGATACTAATGTAAGGAATCAAGGGTAATGATAAATCAGGTAAATATGACACCATCAAAGGAAGCTACAAGCGATCCAATAACTGATCCTACAGAAATGGAGATCTACCTCAGACAGATAATTCAGAATAATCCTCTTAAGGAAGTTTAGTGAACTACAAGAACACACAGAAAATTAAACAAAACTAGGGAGAAAAAATGCATGAATAAAACAAGAAGTTTTACAAAGAAATAGAAACCATCAAAATAAAAACCAAATAGAAATACTAGAATTGAAAAATGTAATAATTGAACTGAAGAACTTAATAGACAGTTTCCAAAGCAGACTCGACCATGCAGAAAGAAGAATCAGTGACCTCAAGGATAGGACATTTGAAAATATCCTGAGAAGCAAAAATAATAGTAATAATAATAATGATGATGATAATGAAAAGTAGTCTCCAAGACCTATGAGACAAAATGAAAAGAGACAATATTTGCATTAGAGGAACTGCAGGAGAAGAAAAGGACAAAGGGGCAGAAAGTATATTTAAACCAATAATGACTAAAATTTTTCTAAACCTGAAGAGAAAAATGGCCATCTAGATCCATGAAACTCAAAAGACACCAAATAGGGTGATCACAAATAGGGCTACACTTAGGTACATTTTAATTAAATTGTCAAAAGTCAAAGAAAAAGGAAGAATTTTAAAAGCAGCCAGAGTAAAGAAAGAAGTTACATAAAAGTGAACACCCTTAAGACAGTGCATTTCTCAACAGAAACTTCGGACCAGGACAGAATGGGATGACATATTCAAAATATTGAAAGAAAAGACTGTCCACCAGGAATTCCATAACTGGAGAAGATACAATATTTATGTGTCCAACATCAGAGCACCTAAATGTATAAAGTAAAATCTAACAGCTAACAAAAGCAATAAATGGCAATACAACAATATTTGGGGACATTAATGCCCCACTCTCAACAATCGATAGATCATTCAGACAGAGAATTAATAAGGACAATGCAGATTTGAACATTATAAATCAAATGGTCCTGACATATACAGAACGTTCTAACACAGTAGAATACATATTCTTCTCAAGCACACATGGAACAATTTCTAGGATAGACTATTGGGTTGTTGGAAAAGTCATGACGTATTCTATGTTTTTCATTGCAAAAATGCATCATGACTTTTCCAACAACCCAATATGTATATAATAGGGCACAAAGCAAATCAGAAAATTTAAGAATGAAATTATACCAAAAATCTGTGACCACAATGGCATGAAATTAGATATCAATAATTAGGAAAACTCACAAAAATACATTGAAATTAAACAACACTTTCCTGAACCAATGGAACAAAAAATTTAAAGGGGAAATAAAAACATTTCAGAAAAATTAAATGGAAACACAAGATGCCAGAACATATGGGATGCAACAAAGGTATTTCTAAGATGGAAGTTCATAGCAATAAACGCCTACATTAAGAAGCAAGAAAGACACCCAGATAAATAACTGAATTCTATTATGGTAAGGAGCTAGAAAAAGTAGAGCAAACTGAATCCAAAGTTAATAGAAGGAAGGGAAAAATAAAAGTAGAGCAGAAACAAATGAAATAGAGAACAGGAAAATAATTAACCAAACTAAGAGTTGGTCTCTAAAAGTATACACAAAATTTACAAACTTTTAGCTAAACTAACCAAGAAAAACAGTGAAAGGACCCAAATCAACAAAATTACAAATAAATTAGGAGACATTACAACTGATACCACAGAAATACAAAGGATCATGAGGTTACTATGAACAACTATATGCTATCAAACTGGACACCTAAAGGAAACAGAAACATTTTTGAAATGAACAACCTTCCATAACAAAATCAGCAAAAGAGAAAATCTGAATAGAGTAGTTACTGGTAAAGAGATTGAATCAGTCATCAAAAATCTCCCAATAAAAAAAAGCCTAAAACCAGATGGCTTCACTGGTAAATTGTCACCAAACATTCAAAGAAAAATTACCACCCCAAAAAAACTGAAGAGGAAGGAATACTCCCAATTTAATGAGGCCAGAATTTTCCTGATATTAAGGCCAGATAAGGACACTACTAGAAAACTACCAGCCAATATCCCTGATGACTATAGATGCAAAAATTCTCAACAAAATACTAACAAACCAAATTTAGCAGCACATTAAAAGGATCATTCACCATGATCGAGTTGGATTTATCCCTGCAATACATGATGGTTGAACATATGCAAATCATTTAATGTGATAAATCACATTAATAGAATGAAAGAAAAGAATCATATGATCATCTCAACAGATTAAAAAAAAGCACTTGTCAATAGTTAACATTTGTTTGTGATAAAAACTCTTAACAAAGCAGAAATACAGGGAACATCTCATTATAATAAAAGCCATATATGACACATTGTCTGCTAACATTATATGAGGTGTGACAATGAAGTTCACGAATTCATCCTAGAAAAAGTGCTATATACCTTATTGCTGAATATCACTTCAAAGTACTCCCCTTGGAGAGCTATACACTGATGCCAGCATCTAGTCCACCCTTCAAAGCAATTTTGGAACTTTTTCTGGAATAGTCATCAGAGCTGTCATATTACCTTTGATGTCCTGAATGTCATCAAAATGTCTTCCTTTCAATATTTCCTTTATCTTCAGGTAAAGAAAGAAGTCATTGGGGGCCAGATCAGGTGAGTAGGGGAGGGAGGGTGTTCCAATACAATTATTTGTTTTGTGGCTAAAAACTCCCTCCTAGACAGTGCCATGTGAGCTGGTGCAAGAGCCATGAATTGTTGGTGAAAAGTTCAGGTCATCTAACTTTTTCACACAGTGTTTTCAGCACTTCCAAACAGTAAACTTGTTTAACTGTTTGTCCAGTTGGTACAAATTCATAATGAATAATCCCTCTGATATCAAAAAAGGTTAGCAACAAGTTTGCAAACTTAATTGTCCGACCTCATATTCAGTGTTGAAAGTTGAAGGCTTTTCCTCAAAGATCAGGAACAAGACAATGGTGCCCACCTGCCACTTCTATTCAGCAAAGCATTGGAAGACCTAACCAGAGCAATTAGGTATGAAAAGAAATAAAAGTCATCAGAATTGGAGAGGAAGAAGTAAAATTGTCTCTATATGCAGATGCCATGGTTTTCTATATAGAAAATACTAAAGGCTCAACCAAAAAGAGTTTGAACTAATCTATTCATTAATGTGCAGGATACAAAATTAACATGCAAAAATCAGTAGTGTTTCTATATATTAATGATGAATTTTCTGAAAAATAAATCGATCTCATTTATAATAGCATCAAGAACAATAAAATACTTAGGAATAAATTTAACCTAAGGAGGTGAAAAGTCTCTACTATGAAAACTACAAGACCTTGATGAAATAAATCAAAGAAGGCACAAATAAATGGAAAGGTACCCTGTGTTCATGAATTGGAAGAATTAATATGGTTAAAATGTCAATACTCCCAAAAGCCTTGATTCAGTTTTGATTGAGTCATGATCAAATAGAAAGTCTGAGCAGACAGATGACTAATAAGGAGATTGCATCTGTAATCAAAAACTGCTTACAAGGGCCGGCCGAGTGGCTCAGTTGGTTAAGAGCTCGCTCAAGAGTTTGAGCTCTGAGCAACAGTGGTTCGAGTCCAGCCCGAGCTGAGCAGNCTCAGTTGGTTAAGAGCTCGCTCAAGAGTTTGAGCTCTGAGCAACAGTGGTTCGAGTCCAGCCCGAGCTGAGCAGCCGCTGAGCTGCCATCAGGTAGCAGGATGGCTCAGCTAAAAAAAAAAAAAAAAGAAAAAAAAGAAAAACTGCTTACAAACAGAAGTCCAAGGACCAGATGGCTTCACTGGTATATTCTACCAACATTCAAAGAACTGATACTAACCCTTTTCAAATTCTTCCATAAAATAGAAGGGAATTCACTTTATGAGGCCAACAATACCCTGATACCAAAATTAGACATGGATGCCACAAGATTATTACATGCCAGTATCCCTCATGAACATAGATGCAGAAATCCTCAATGAAATATTAGGAAACCAAATTCAACAGTGCATTAAAAGGATCATACACCAATCAAGTGAGATTTATTCCAGGGACACAAGTGTGGTTCAACATGTGCAACAGTTAGTGCAATGCCCCACATTAACAAAATGAAAGATAAATATCATATGATCATTTCAATAGATGCAGAAATAAAGTTGTGGGATAAAAAAAAATCAATACACAAAAATCTGTTGCATTTCTATACACTAATAATGATTTATCAAAAAGAAAACTACCCAATTACAATTACATCAAAAAGAATACAATATCTAGGAATAAATTTAACCAAAGAGAAGAAAGTATGATGAAAACTACATGTCATTAATGGAAAAAATTGAAGCACACACAAAAGGAAAAATGTTCCATGCTTATGGATTAGAAGAACTAATGTTAAAATATCCGTACTACCCAAAGCAATCTACAAATTCAGTGCAATTACACTCAAAATTCTAATGGCATTTTTTCACAGAGATACAACAATTCTGAAATTCGTATGGAACTGTACAATACCCTTAATAGCATGAGCAATCTTGAAAAAAAAAGAACAAAGCTGGGGGGGTATCATGATCCCTAATTTCAAACTATATTACAAAACTATAATACTTAAAACAGTATGGCATTGGCATTAAATCAGACACATAGATCAATGGAACAGAATAGAGAACCCAGAAATAAACTCATGCATATATGGTCAATCAGTTTGTGACAAAACAACCAAGAATATACAATGGGGGAAGGACATTCTCTTCAATAAATGGTGTTGGGAAAATAGGACAGCCACATGCAAAAGAATAAAACTAGACCACAAGCTTATATTATACACAAAAATTAACTCAAAATGGATTAAAGACTTCAATGTAAGACCTGAAACCCTAAAACAATGGAAGAAAACATAGGTGGTATGCACCTTGATATCAATCTTGGTGTTGATTTTTTTT
>NW_017731529.1:435975-541378 GCF_001890085.2 Hipposideros armiger
ACTACAATGAGATACCACTTCACTCCAGTCAGAATGGCTATCATCAATAAATCAACAAACAACAAGTGCTGGCGAGGCTGTGGAGAAAAGGGAACCCTGCTGCACTGTTGGTGGGACTGCAGATTGGTGCAGCCATTATGGAAATCAGTAATGGAGGTATCTCAAAAAACTGGAAATGGAACTACCGTATGACCCAGCAATTGGTGTTGATTTTTTTTAAAATAACATCAAAAGCAAAAGCAACAAAAGCAAAAATAAACAAGTGGAATGACATCAAATGAAAAGACATCTCTGTACAGTAAAGGAAACCATCAGCAAAATGAAAAGGCACTGTACTGAACAGGAGAAAATATTAGCAAACAATAAATATATCTGATAAGGGGCTAATATCCAAAATATATAAACAACTCATACAACTCAATAGCAAAAGAACAAACAATCTGATTTGAAAAATGGGCAGAGGATCTGAATAGACATGTTTACAAAAAAGACACACAGGTGGCCAACAGATACGTGGAAGGTGCTCAGACATCACTAATCATCAGAGAAATGCAAATCAAAACTACAATGAGATATCACCTTACACTTGTTAGAATGGCTATTATCAAAAAGATTAGAAATAAAACATGTTGGTAAGGAGGTGGAGAAAAAGGAACCCTTCTGTACTGTCTGTGGAAATGTAAATTGGTGCAAAATCTATGGAAAACAGTTTGGAGGTTCCTCAAAAATTCAAAATAGAACTACCATATGATCCAGAAATCCCACATCTGGGTATTTATCTGAAGAAAACAATAAACACTAACTCAAAAAGATAGCTGCACTCTCATGTTCATTACAGCATTATTTACAATAGTCAAGATATGGAAACAACCTATGTGTCCACTGATGTAAGAATGGATAAAGGAATTGTGATGTATATGTACAGTGGAATATTATTCAACCACACTGAAAGAATGAAATCTTGCTTTTGTGACATGGATGTCACATGGACCTTGAGGGCAATATGCTAAAGGAAATAAGTCAGACAGAGAAAGACAGATATCATATGATCTCTCTTTTGTGTGGAATTGTAGATAGATAGATAGATAGATAGATAGATAGATAGATAGATAGATAGATAGATAGATAAAATCTTATGGATACTGAGAACAGATTGGTGGTTCCCAGGCGCAGAGGGTGGGGTGTGGGAAAATGGGTGAACTGTTTTGGCATTTTTTTATTTGAATAAATAGAATTTAAAAAATAAAATATTACCAAGAGTGATCTATAGGTTCAATGCAATCCTTACCAAAATTCCAAGGGCATTTTTACAGAATTAGAAGAAACATTTCTAAAATTTATATGGAATCACAAAAACCATGAATAGCCAAAGAAGTCCTGAGAAAGGACTTCCTGGTTTCAAGCTATACCATAAGGCTAGAGGAATTAAAACAGTATGGCAATGGCAGGAAAACAGATAAGCCAATTGAACAGAATCAAAAGTGCAGAAGTAAACCCAAGCATATACAGTGAACTAATACTTGACAAGGAAGCCAAGAATACTCAGTGGAAAAAAGACAGTTTCCAAAATAAATGGTGCTGGGAAAATTGGATATTCACGTGGAAAACAATGAATCCTGACTCCTGTCTTACCCCACTCACAAAAGTTTACTCAAAACAGATTAAACACTTAATTGTGAGACCTGAAACCATGGAACCCCTAGAAGAAAACATTGGGTCTTTGTAATATTTGTTTTGGAAATCGCACCTAAAGCACAAGCAATACAATAAAAAATAAACAAGTAGGATGATATCTAACTAAAATGCAAATAAACCACCAACAAATTGAAAGCACAACCTATGGATTGGGAAAACAATATTTACTAACCATATATCTGATAAGGGGTTAATATCCAAAATATATTAAAAAAAACACAAAAAACCTCATACAACTCAACAGCAAAACAAACAAAAATATTCAATTTAAAAATGGGCAAAGGACCTGAATAAACATTTTTACAAAGAAGTTATACAAACAGCCAACAGGTACATGAAAAGATGTTCAACATCATTAGTCATTAGAGAAATGCAAATTAAAAACACAGTGAGATATCACCTCATGCCTGTTAGAAGGACCATCATTAAAAAGAAATAACAAATGCTGGCATGGATGTGGAGTAAAGGGAATACTTGTGCTCTGTTGGTGGGATTGTAAATTGGTACATCCACTATGGAAGACAGTTTGGAAGGTCCTCAAAAATTAAAAATAGAACTATATGTTTCAGCAATTCCACTTCTGGGAATATATCCAAAAGAAATGAAAACACTAACTCAGAAAGCTACCTGTACCTCCATGTTCATAGCACTATTATTTACAATAGACAAGACTTGGAAAAAAACCTAAGTGTCCATCAATAGAATAGATAAAGCAGTTGTGGTATGTATATATACAATGTAATATTATTTGGGCGTAATAAATGAGGAAATCCTACATTTGCAAGAACATGGATGGAACTTGAAGGCATAATGCTAAGTGAAATCAGTCAGACAGAGAAAGACAAATACTGTGTGATCTCACTTACATTTGGAATCTTAAAAAAAAAAATCACCAAATTCACAGAAAAAGAGATCAGATTTGTGAGATTTATGGTTACAAGAGGAGGGAGTTGGGGAGAGGGAGAATTAGAGGAGGGTGGTCAAAAGGTACAAATTTCCAGTTATAAGGTAAATAAGTACTAGGGATGTAATTTATTGGGTTATTGGAAAAGTCATAACGTATTTGTTCTATGTTTTTCATTGCAAAAATGTGTCATGACTTTTCCGAAAACCCAATACAACATAACTATAGTTACACTGCTTATTATATAGGAAAGTAGATCCTAAGCATTCTCATCACAAGAAGAAAAATTTTTCTTATTATATCTATAAGATATGGATATTACCTAACCTATGGTGGTGATCATTTCACATTATGTAAATGAAGCCGTCATACTGTATACCCAAAACTTACATAATGATGTATGTCAATTATTTCTCAATAAAACTGTAAAGAAAAAAAAATTAAAAGTCCAGGCCCAAATGATATCACTGGTGAATTCTACCAAAATTTAAAGAAGCAATGCCAATCCATCTCGAACTCGACTGAAAAATTAAAGAGAAGGGAGCACTTTGTATCTCATTCTATGTGGCAAGCATTACCCAAGCATGAAAAAGCCAAATAAAGACATCACAATAAAAGAAAATTACAAACCAACATCCTTTATGAATATAGATGCAAAAACCCTCCATAAAATACTAGCAAACTTATTTCAATAGCATGTTAAAAGGATTATAGACTATGACCAAATGGTATTTATCCCAGGAATGAAGTGTTGTTTTAGCATAAGAAATTAATATAATACACCACATTAATAAAATAAAGGAAAAGCAAAACAGATAATCTTGATTGATGCATAAAAGGCATTTAACAAAATCAGTGACCCTTTTATGGTAAAACAACAACAACAACAAAAAAACCTCAGAAAACTAGGATAGAAGGGAACTTCCTCAACATGACAGAAGACATTTATTAAAAACTCAACAGCTAACATCAAACTAATTGTGAAAGACTAAAAGCGTCCCACCCCCAAGAGTAAGACAAGGATTCCCACTTTCACTATTGCTATTTAACACTGTGCTAGAAATCTAGCCAGAGCAATTAGATAAAAGAAATAAAAGGCATCCAAATTGGAAAGGAAGAAGTAAACTTATCTCTATTTACAGATGACATAATGCTATATATTGAAAGTCCCAAAGCTTCTAAAAGAAAGCTATTAGAGCTAATAAAAAAATTCAGCAAAGTTGCAAGACTGTAACATCAGCACACAATAATCAGTTGTGTTTGCCAACAGTGAACAATCTGAAAAAGATATTAAGAAGGGTATTTCATTTACAATAGCATCTAAAATAATACATAACCAGCCGAGTGGCTCAGTTGGTTAAGAGCTCGCTCAAGAGTGTGAGCTCTGAGCAACAGGGTCGCCGGTTCGATTCCCGGCCTGAGCTGAACTGCATCTGAGCTGCCAATAGGTGGCAGGATGGCTCAGCTAAAATAAATAAATAAATAAAATATAAAATAATACATAACTAGGAAAAAATTTAACTGAGGATGTGAAAGACTTGAATACCAAAAACTAAAATACATTGCTGAAAGAAATTAAAGAAGACCTAAATAAAAAACATCCCATGTTCATGGATCATAACACTTAATATTGTTAAAATATCAGTACTACCCAGAGCTGTCTACATAGTCAGTGCAATCATTGTCAAAATCAAAATAGCCCTTTTTGCATAAATGAAACAGCTGATCCTAAAATTCACATGGAATTCGTAGGTGTCCTGAATAACAACAATAAATCAAGAAAAAGAAGTATAATGTTGTAGGATTCACACTTCCCAATTTCAAAACTTACTGCAAAGCTACAATAGTCAAACACTGTGGTACTGTCATAATGATAGATATGTAAATCAGTGCGATAGAAAGTCTAGACATAAACCCATATCATATGTCTGTAGCCAATTGATTTTGACAAGGGTGCTAAGTCCATTCAAAGGGGAAAGAACAGTGTCATCAAGAAATAGTGCTAGGTCAACTGGATTTCCACATGCAGAAGAAAAATGTTAGACCCCTACCTCATACAATATACAAAAATTAACTCAAAATGAATGAATGACCTATGTAAATATAGGAGTTAAAATCATAAAACTCTTAAAAGAAAATATAGAGGTAAATCATGACCAGTGGATGCTTAGCTATGACATCAAAAGCATGAGCAACAAAATTAAAAAATAAAATTTCATGAAAATTAAAAATTTTGTACATTAAAGGACATTATCATGAAAATGAAAGGAAAGCCTTTGTAATGGGAGAAAGTATTTGGCAATCATATATCTAATAAGGGCTTAATACGCAGAATGTATAAAGAACTCAACAAGAAGACAAAAAAAATTTCTTTACTGAGCAATGGACTTGAATAGACATTTTTCCAATGAAGATATACAAATAGTCAAGAAACACATGAATGACTTAACCTCATTAGTCATTAGGGGAATGAATGGAAATTAAAACCACAATGAGATTCACACTTATTAGAATGCCTATAATTAAAGTTTAAAAAAAAACAGCAGAAAATAAATGTTGTTGGCAAGCATGTGGAGAAATTAGAACTCTTGTACATTGCTGGTAGGGATGTAAAATGATGCATCCCACTGTGAAAAGAGTTTGGAGTTTCCTCGTAAAGCTAAACATACAATTACTATATGACTCAACAAGTCTGCTCCTGGGTATATACCCCAAAGAATTGAAAACCAAGACTCAAACAGATAACCGTATGCCAATGTTCTGTGCAGCATTATTCACCGTAGCCAAAAGATGGAAACAAGCCAAGTACTTGTACAAATTAATGGATAAACAAAATGTGGTACATACATATAAGGGAATATTATTCAGCCATAAAAAGGAATGAAGTCCTGATATTGCTGCAGTATCAGTGAATGTTGAAAACATTATGTTAAGTGAAATGAGCAGACACAAAAGGATGAATATTGTATGATCCCACTTATATAAGACATCTACAATAGGCAAATTGATAGAGCATTGAGACAGAAAATAGATTAAAGGTTACTAGAGTCTGGAGAGAGTGAGGAATTGAGGCATTATTGTTTAATGGCTATAGATTTTCTCTTTGTGGTAATGAAACATTTTTTTGGAAATATGTAGTGGTGATGGTTGCACAACTTTGTGAATGTAATTAATGCCACTGAATTGTATACTACAAATGGTTCAAGTGGCAAATTTTGTTGTATATATTTTACCAAAATTTAAAAAAATGTTTTTTAAAAAGACATGGTACTCACTTTTTACCTGGTTACAGAAACAAAACATTTAAAAAATGTATAATTTAGCCTGGTAACTTTATAAATTATATTGAAAAATAAGCAGGTGTTATAGAATTATAAGTAATCTGCAAGATATTTTAACTTATTCAATATAAAAATGTAATTTTGCAGGATTAATACATTTGACTCTGCAATCCTAAAGCTATAGGAGATAAAAATGAAATTTAAAATCCATTTTGATTAAATCTTCAAGTATATTAACAGAGTACCTCTATGCCTACTTGTGACTATAAAAATATCACTCCACCTCTGCTAAGCCCTAATTATATCAATCAACTCTTGACACAAATTCTTATATAATATGAAGAATACAGAGCAGTGAAATACTGTGCTTCAACCTTTTGTCCCATTACACATGAAGGTTAGGACATATCTCTTTTTTAATACTGATTTCAAGGCTCTGAATTAACATCTAAGGAATATTTTTCATAAGAACTACAAAATGTATTTCAAATATATTCATAATAATATGCAATTCCTACTGAAAATACATTTGAGAGGCTTGATTTGGGAAATTCTCAGAAAATATGCTAATTGTTCATTCTATTCTAAGTTTATCCTTATATACAGGCACTCATCCACCCATTTCAACAAACATATTGAATACCCACTATGAGCACTGCGCAAGCTGCTAAAATTGCAAAAATGAATGAGAGAATTGTTGACAGTCTTTCTGTCTCTGAACAAATATTCAAAATAATGGAGCCTACTTTATGGTCTTTGATAGCGAATATAAATTAGAACCATATTCTGTGTGTGGGGCGGCTGGGGTGAGGGGAGGTCACAGCCTTATTTGCTAGGATACAAGAGAAATTCTGAAATAAAATTGTTTTTACAATATAGAATTTATAAAAAGGCAGAAGTACCTGAGGTTTTGGACTGCTAGTTCTTCTTTATAAACCTGATAGTGGCTTGGAGATTTTTCTTTGCAGTTCTTTCTCTTTGATTTCACACAATGAATTTCTCCAAGAGCTTTTTTCTCCTTCAAGTGGGAAAATAAGTCAGATTCAACTTTCTATCTACCTTCTCTTTTACAGTTTTATAAATCACTTCATTATTTCAGCCAGAATTCATAGTAACATTGTAGTATTTTCCCCCTGAACTGCTGAGGGCCCTGCTCCACACTACCCTAAACTTTATGACCCAGGATGACAGCTTCCCCTGCCTGGTGCATGGCTGGCTACTGTGGAAAGGTTCCTGAGGAGGAAAAGGGACTGCTGCACCGTCTCAAACTGATAGGCGCTCTCCCTACAAGCAGCACAGTACTTTCACTGGACGATCATTTTCATTATCAAGTCTCATGGCTATGCCTAACTTCTAAGGCACAGGGAAGTGTAAATAAACCATGTACTTAGGAGACCAGAACATTTGTGAAGAGCCGTAAATGAACCACAACTGTGAAAATTTGTGTCCAATTCACTTGAAAACGCGGATAGTATGGATGCTGTTGTATAAAAATTACCAAAAATGACTCAAGAGGAACTAGAAAATAGGAATAGATGAACAACTATTAAAGAAATGTATTGGTATTTAAAAATCTACTCCCACACCTGAAAAGACTGCAGGCCAAATAGCTTTATAGGCTAGATTTACCAAACTTTTAAGGGTTCTTATTCTATGCAAACTGTTTCACAGTAAAAATTGAGTACACGATTGTCAATATTGAGAACTGTTAAGTGTCTGAGATTTACCTGATTTGCAATCTGACAGTTTAGTCATAAATGCTTGCAGCAGACATGACACTCCTGGGTCAGAGACAAAGGGTGGTTTACTATTCATAGCAGTAGCCAGAACATGAGCATCTGTGATGGATACCTGAGCCCCATTTTTCACAGGGCATTACAAATAGGGCCAGATGATATCTATACATGCGGTGGGGTGTGTTACATAGAGAGCTCTAAGCTTACAGATCTCAAATCTTTTATAACAGGCATTAAATATGCTATGTTCTAAGGCTATAAAAACAAACCTTCCTAGAGGGATACATACTATCTTCCAAGACTGCTTGCTATAGAAATATCTTTTTAAAGAAAAAATCGTACAGAACAAAGGCAGTCAGTACCTCTGCTTGCAAGATATGCAGACACACAGATCCACAGGGAGTTGTCACATAACTGCCATGTTTTATGAAGCCAATAAAATCATGATATAAAAACCAGGCAAAAATAGCACAAAACAGAAAATTATAGACTAATCTTCCTTGCAGAAATAGGCATAAAAATGTCATGTAAAATATGTATAGCTGAATTCACCAGTGCATGTAAACCAATATCATGAACACATGGAATTTATCCTAGGTATGAAGGAATGATAAAATATTGGAAAATCTATCACTTTAACTCATCACTTTAACAGGTTTTTAAATTTTTCAACATTTAAAAAAAATCTATTTGAATTAATCACATTAACAGATTAAATAGGAAAACTATGTGAACATCTCAATAAATAGAGAAACTTTGTTGACTTGACCAAATAATAAGATGTTTAATATTGGCACAAGAATCCAAATTTTATGATTGCTTGAAGAGTATGATTTTCACTGCAATATTATGTGTCAAAAAAGTATGAAGTACATGTCTTTATTGTGTCCTTTACTTCAAAATAGCATAGTTAAAATGTACTAATATTGGTTACTCTTTAATAAACCATGACTTAGTACCAAACTAATTATTATCAGTTTATCACCAATAGTAGGTTGTGGTCAAATCTATGTAAAAGTGAAAACCAAAGTTTCTCACTCCATTAACTCCATTTTTTTTAGAATGAAGTGGTTGTATATATTAAAACACAATGCAATATATAGATGATGTATTGTAGAATTGTACACTGAAACCTATATAATTTTATTAACCAATGTCACCCCCAATACAGTTAATTAAACAAAAAATAAAATGTATATTTTGACTGTTATCATAATGGTTTTAAGTGTACTGTCCTTAGGTCTGCTTTTTGAATGGGGGAAATATAGCCGCCATGATGGTAAAAATTGCTTCTTGGGACAACAAAAAGCTTATTAGATAGCACAGGGGTTTGTGGCCCTCAAAAGCTCAGCCATACCTGACGAAATTTTATTCCTTATTATTTAATTTGTCTCATTAGAGAGAAATTAGATATAAATTAATTAAACTAAGTTATTGATTAGAATGCTCAATTTAAAATAAATTTAAATTTAGCTTATTTTTTTTCCTTACAAGGATGATAATAAAAACAAAACAAAACATTGAGAAACACTGTTCTAGAGTGAGTTTCTAAGACAAGGACCATGTCTTAAATCATCAGCCACTAGCATATAGTACATATACTCTCCATAAGTGTTTAATAAATACCATATTCTCAGTATCTGATATTCTGACAGTCTATATAAAGTTAGCAATTGCCTTAGAGAAAACTCATACTTGAAGAAAACAGTTGCTCAGCTATTTGTTTGAACAAGCAATGGTAAGTTTACTGATTTATTCAGAAAAGATAGACATAATATAAAGAACAAGCACTGGCAAGAAAAGGCAGCTTCTTCCTCATATTAAAAGTAGCAGCAGCAGATGCTGTCAAAGGGAAAGGACAAAAAGAAAGGCAAGAGCAAAGGCAAAGATGACAAGAAGTAAGGACAAGCCACCCTGGTGTCCCCTCTTCCTGGGCCTATCCGACGCAGGGGTTTGGGTCTGGGGACTGCCTGATGCAGGAGTTGGCTGTCATCCTCCCCCCAGCCCTTCTGGACCCCCTTGGGTCCACCTCTTGCACCCCTGATTCTGAGGACAGTTCCCATTGTTCAAGAATTCCCCAAGATGCATGCCAAATCGTGCTGCTTCAACTGAGACAATAGTGTGTCAGATTTGGGACCCTGAAGCAATTTAGATGCAGCACCTGCCTGTGTGTGATGCATTAACAATGGAGGCAGATAAGTTCCCAAAGAACAGAAGTAACACATGACTGAATGAAATAGGTACTAATGGAGGAACAAAGAACTGAGAATGAGGAGGAAGAGTTCTGGCACTGGAAGTGAAGGTCAGGATAACATTTCTTGGGATACTGGAGGTCCTCTAGACCAGCGTTGTCCAATAGGGTAGTCACCAGGCATGTGTGGCAATTAAATTAAAATTAATTAAAATTAAATAAAATTTAAAATTCAGATCTTCAGTTGAACTAGCCACGTTTCATATGCTCACTAGGCACATGTAGGTAGTGGTGACTATATTGGACAGCCTAGATATAGAACATTTCCATCATCACAGAAAGCTCTATTGGATGGCAATGCTCTAGACCAGTGGTTCATAACCCAGGACGGTTTTGTCTCCCAGGGAACATTTGGCAATATCTGTAGACATTTTTGGTTGTCACATCTGGGGATGTGTGTTACTGTCATCTAGTGAGTAGAGACCAAGGATGCTGTTTAACATCCTGTAATGCACAGGACCACACCCTACCCCCACCCCCAACAGAGAATAATTTAGTTCAAATATCAGTAGCGCCAGGGTTGGGAAACCCTGCTCAAGACTATAAAGGTCTCTAGAATAGGCACAAAGCATTATTCACCATATCTCCAGCATCTAGCAGAGAGCCTGGAACATAGCAGGTGCTTAATATTTTTTCAGTAAACAAATTAAGGTGTCAAAAAAAAGTAATAGTAGCAATAGTAATAATAAGAATTTAACATTTATTAAACCTTTACTATAAGCCAGGCATATGCTTTATATGTAGCAATTCATCTAATCCTCATAATAGCTCAACGAATTAGGTACTTTCATTATCACCATTTTACAGTGGAATCTGCAAATTTATCACTGTGATCAGTATTCTGACAGTTTTTCTAATGTCATAATCAATCTAATACCAAGTAACAATGTCTGTAGTCTAATTCTGTTAGTCTAATTTTGATTTAGAAGCTTCAATCCCATCCATTTACAGTTCTAGAAGTTCTAAAATTATTAATAACACACACTCTCTCCCTTCCTACTTAAAAAAAATTAAAGAAATTAACGTTAACCAAGCAATGATCATTATCCGGCTCACTTATAAAAACCTACTGCCTAAGCCATCTTGGGTCGTTATCACCTTCTGTTGTTCAGAGCTGGAAATTGTATAGTCCAGTATCTTCTTACATTGCCTTCTTTCTCCCTCCTTCCACCAAAAATAGGGAATTAGCATTGATGAGGACACTTTTAGAGTGAAAGAGGCACTATGAGTAATTATACCAGGACAACAAGACTAGCCAGACTGTCCTGGGGAAACCAGCAAGTATGATCTCCCCGCTCGTGATGCTTCGTCTTTTGTGCCACGTCTGTTCTCAGCTCCGCTGCTTTTTACAACTATGCCATTAATAACATTACTTCCTTGACCCAAACAACTGAAACTTTTGAATACAAAGAAACTAAGGCCTATCAGTAATCTGTTGGGATAGCAAAATCAGTATTTTTTAATGTAAAGTTAACAGTAATTTCCAATAACAGTGTTACCTGTTCTCCACCCTAAATCTGTGGAGAAGGTTTTGAAAAGGTATATAAACTACTTTGGGAATCTTTGTGTTTCTGTATTAGGATAATTTTTGAACATGAGAAAAACCCTTCCCACTTCTCTATCTCCTATACAAACAGAAAGGTCCCTTTGCCCCTCACAGGCTGTCTCTGTTTTAGAGAAGAGTGATTAGATAGCCTTGAAAAGCTGTTGGGATTGAAATCCCCTCCATGTGCTCTGCACAATAGAATGCCCGCACATTGGATGCAAGGCAATCTACTGGAATGTGTATCAAAATTATATTATGTTTACGCAGAAGAAAAGTTAAGCTTTACTAATATTTAGTGAGGACACTAGCATTCTTTCTTACATGTTATGGTATGTAATGTTAGCTGAGGGAAACTGAAAATTTGACAACACAGAAAGAAGGGCTGAGTTCAGTAGTTTGCTTTCTGTTTGTTGCAATATATCGAAGTTTACATATGCCCAACTAAATGGATTTTGGATATTATCTAGTTTTTGCTAGCCTACCAGCAAAAAAGTGGACAAGAGACTTAATTAAACAGAATCTATAAAGAAATCAGATTGAAGATAATACTAATAAGGGAAACAGAAAAATAGAGGAGCTGAGCTATCATCCTAGTACAATTCAATCATTGATGAAAGAAACTGCCATATATATGGTGACAAAAGGAGATTTGACACATTGCAATGTATAGGTGATGTATTGTAAAATTGTACACTTGAAACCTATATAATTTTATTAACCATTGTTGCCCCAATAAATTTAATTTCTAAAAAATTAAAAATAAACTAGAAAATACTGAAGAAGACACAACTAAAAAGAAAGTAATTCCATGTTCACTCATTGAAAGAATATTAAAATGTGCATACTATTCAAGACAATATAGTCAATGCAATCTCTATCAATATACCAATGGCATTTTTTGCAGAAATAGAAAAAACAATTCTAAAAATTGTATGGAACCAAAAATTACCCCGAATAGCAAAAGCAATCTTGAAAAGAACAGAGTGCAAGGCATTATATTTCCTGATTTCAAATTAAATTGCAAAGCTGTAGTAATCAAAACATTGCGCTCCTGGCATTAAAACAGACACAGATGAATGGAACACAATGGAGAATCAGAAATAAATCCACTCATATACAACCACCTAATTTTCAATAAGGGACCCAAGAATACACCGTGGGGAAAGGATAACCTCTTCAGTAAATTGTGCTGGCAAAACTGGGTTGCCACATGCAAAAAAACTGAAATTGGATCCTTATCTTACACCATACACAAAAATAGACTCAAAATAGCTCATAGACTTAAATGTAACACCTGAAACCGTAAAACTCTACAAGAAAACATAGTGTAAACTCCTTGGCATCAGCCTTGTCAGTGGTTTTCTGGCTATAAGCACAAAAGCGCCGGCAACAAAAGCAAAAATAAACAAGCGGGATTACATCAAACTAAAAAGCTGCTGTATGGCACAGGAAACAATCAAAATGGAAAGACTACCTATGGATTGGAAGAAAATATTTGCAAACCATATATCTGATAAGAGATACTGGAAATTTGCTAAGAAAGTAGACTTCAGGTACTCTCCCAACAAAAAATTATGAGAGATGTTATGTTAATTAGCTTGACTATAGTATAATATTCATTTCACTATATATCAAATGACCATGTTTTATATCTTAAATATGTACAATTTTATTTTTAAAAATAAAACAGATAAACAATAATTTAGGACTTTTACTGATCAAAGAAGCTTGACTTTAAATAAATATACTCATACCCAGATGAATGTAACCTAGTGGTCAGAATAAGCAGACTAATCTAGAGCATAATATTTCACATTATTCAATTGTTACAGTGGATGAACTAGAATTTGCTTCAAGCTTGAGCCTCACAGAACCTTTGTCATCAGAGTTACCAGCAAGTACTAGAATTAACCTTTTCTGTTGTTTATTGTATTGTCTCCACTCACTAACACTGTTAAATACAGAAACACTTAAAGTAGGTATTAGATAAATAAAAAACAAAGATTAATAATCAGGTTATCAGTCATTGGAAAATTGAATTTTATTTTTTAGAGACTTCTGAAATGATATATTGGTCAACCAAGGAAAAAAAGTTTGCCAATGGGCAAGTTTATAGTCAAGCTGTCAATTCACATGTAATTATCATAACGAAAAAAAGAACAGCATTTCACCAGGAGACTTAAAGAGATTTCTGATAGGTGCTTATCATTGAAAAAAAACTGTCAGGAGTACAAACTAACACTCAGCAAAATCAAGATGTGCTCTGTTCGTGGTCCCTGCATTCAGGATGCAGCTTCCTTTCTGAGCACATATCTGAATGTAATGAGCCTTAAACTGTGTTGATACACCTTGTAGGTTTCCACAGACGTGCGACTCCAGTTACGCGAAGGCAGTTCCCACACGGAGCACACAGGATGGACTACCTGCACTTTGAGGACGACAGCCGCGGCTGGTGGTTTGACATGGACATGGTGATCATCTATATTTATTCAGTGAACTGGGTCATTGGATTCATTGTTTTCTGCTTTCTTTGCTATTTTTTCTTTCCGTTTTAGGGATTTTCATATCTTACTATCTTAACACAGCTGAACAATCACGAATTATGTAAATAGATAACAATTACGTAAACATTTTTTAAATGTGCTTTGAAATATTTATAATGTTGCATTATATAAAATGTGGGTGTTTATAGATAAAGTCTGAGAATAGGTAACAATGTTTTTCATGTCAAGAAACTGTTCAAGAGCTGATCTATCTCGCTCTTAGCAACAATACACTATTAATTTCATAATTCTTTTTGATTTAGGATTTATGAGCTCTAATTTTATTATCTTTATTGTAAAGATTAAGGTTTTCCCTCCACTTAAAAATAATAAAAATAAAAAATGAAATTATTATCTGGGTAGATATCAGAAAAAAATATTTAGTCAGTCGCCACTTACTCTCAGACAAATTATACACATTAAAGGTAAACCATATTCTCGAATTCATCTAGCAGGTGTATTCAGTTTTGATTCCAATCATCCCTGCTTTTTGTCTCTTTCTGTTCCCAACAAAGCTGACTGTCCTTTTCTTACAGACATAGTAATAGCTTTCGTGAAACATTTTTAATTATTGTAAGAACAGAATAATAAATATTAAGAAAAACTGAGACTAACCTCCATCAATAGACACTTAGAGAAATATATTAACACTTTTAGAATTGCAGGGTTACTCACCTGAAGAAATAAAAAACTTGCTGATTTTCAGTAGTCTAAAACAGCAGTGCATGTCCAAAATGTAATGAATTTAGTGTTCATTTAACTAGAAGGTTGTCAAATATATTGTAAATGTGCAATAAAGAGTGGCTTTTAAATTTTTTTATTGTTATGTGATCTAATGTCTACAATAAAGAATTATTGGAAATAAACTTGTGGATTAATAGAAAAAAACCTGACATTTATTTTTATTTATTTTTACAGTAACCCTTGGAATTAGTTTTTTCCTTATTAAAACAAACAAACAAAATAGAAGATCTGAATTGCCCCAGTGTAGGAAGAAATTGGGCATCCCAATTTTAAATGTGAGAAAACTAAAGCACAGAAAAGTAAGCTCTTTATTTCAGGAGATCTTTGTATAACCTAGGATAAAAGTTTTTATTATGAACTACTAATCCAACATTCCTACACTATGATGACAAAAATCTGATAATGCAATAAGCATATTTCTACACAATAGATGAACCTCTCATTTAGTGGTGGCACTAAAAATATTACCACCATCCAAACAAATCGGGATGGATTAAGGTTCAACAGTTCAGTTTGTGAAAAGTTCAAATTCGGCCTAATTACTACTGATTGTATTGAAATAAAGGCACTTAACTGACGGTATGTGATATTCTAAGAAATACGGAAGAATGGTACAGATTTTTATTCTAATACTGTTACTATTATTAAAATTATATCTGTGACAGAAAACAGTAGTGTGCATTAGACATCATAAATCCAGAAAGCAGAAAATTAAATACAAGTTAGAAAAACAGAGATCAATTTTTGCTCATATATCAAAATAAAATATATAAATTATGCATGCTGTCTAGTTTCATGTAACTAATATCTTGTGGAAACAGTGTTGCAGCCAAAGCTCAGTATTACCTTATAGAAATAAAAAAAGGATTTTATAATCACTAGTTTATTGCTCCAAGTAAAGATAATATAAGGGAAAATATAGCCTTCATAAAATATATGTCAGGACTGAAAAATTAACAAAATCCATACGGGAAGCAATATTTTAAGAACTTGAAAATAAATTGGAGCCATGTCTGAGGCAACTCCTGGCTTACAAGCTCTAGCGAATATTCCTTCATACATTGCTAAATTACTTAAAAGTTGGTTTAATTTTACATGAAGTAAAATAAGTAGTAGTATTGATTCATATTTCTCAAAAAACAGTGCCGATTTCCCAGTATATGTTATTAGGTCAGTAATCCATTTCAGTTTATAGATCTGAATCTATAAACTAAATACAAATATATAATAAACATAAGTATATATTAAATATAGTATACTTAAAAAATAAAACAGTCCAGAGGAGCATTCTAAATGGACTCATTTTATGCCTATTAATAACTTGATCTGAGAATGACATCACTTGGTATATTAAAATTAAGGTAAATTTATAATTATAAATTTCTAATTTTACTTTAAAATATTTTAAAATTTTATACAAATGGAGCTAACAGCTGCTAAGTAGTAAGAAGTACAGCATTTCCTAGAGACAACTGTTTTTGCAAAACCAGATAAAACCTAGGTGAAAAGAAACCATTTTCTTCTGGTATCCATCACACAGTAGCCATTCAATAGATGATTGTTAAGTTTATAAATAAAATACATGAATGAACTTTAGAGTAAAACAAAAAATTATATGTTCTTTTTATTTAGTGTTTTTCACAGTATCAATTACATAAAAAAAATCATTTTCCAATAAAGAAGAAAGGAAAAGAAAATCCTAAAACTAATCAAGTACAATATTATTTATTAGTTAACAGGTTTCGTTTTCTGTGCCATCATTATCAACAATTTCTATTTCTACTGAACTTAATTATGGTGAAGGTTAATTTTTAAATTTTTCACACATTCATAAAAAAATGCCTAAAATTAAGTAGATTTCTGAGTACTTTCAGCAGGTAATTTATTTCTTGATTTTTAAAAAGCAAATTCACAAAACCAACACCTATTCATTTTATACTCAGAAGAAGCTAAGGAAATTTAGACAAAATATAAAAGGAATTAGAATTTATGACATACAAAGACCTACCACTGTTAATCAACAAATTCAAGAATAAAAAAAAACAAAAATATTTTTCTATATCTGCTATATTACTAATGCCACTTTAGTATTAAATATTAAATGCTACATTTAACAACAAAAGCACCATCAATTTTACCTCTGCCTTGAAATCTTGCTCCTAAAATAGTTGGCATGACAAAAAAAAAAGCCATTTAATAAAATTCTCACTTAAATGTCTTCTGTATGGCTAAAGGAAGACACAGATTCTTAAAAACTTTATTTTTATTTGGATCATTTGTTAACAAATGTCATAGAAGAGCATTTGATTCAATGCAATGACAGTTAAAGTCTTTGTTCATAGGTTTCCGCAGTTAAAGGTAGAGGACATTCATATAATAAAGTGTTCCTAAGGTTCTGAATAATTGAACATGCTCAACTCTTATTTTCTTGAAAAGTTTCTGATTTTCAATAAACTCTCAATGTATGCTTTCAATTACTTATATCAATGTATGCTTTTCTCCAGGATGAATTTAGTTTCCTTTGCTATTTTTGAAGATAACACTTATAAGAATTCCTTTTCTATATTTCTTTTTTTTTTCCACATAGATCCTATAAGAATCATGATTAGCCCATGGATGTCCTAGTGTGTATTTACTGCAGTATGCATTTATCTTATAATCATGCTTCTATTTATAGGGTCAGAAAAACAGATACTTTGCCATTTTTACTCTTTTTTAGGATCTCTAACAAGGCACAATAGATATACTTTGAGAATCATTTTTCTTTTTCTAATACTTCTAAAAATAGTTATTGGACTATTATCACAGCGCTTATGGTTGCTTCTCACACACATAATCATCAATATATTAAGTACTGTTAAGACACAGTCCAAAGGGGCTAATATCCAAAATATATAAAGAACTCATACAACTCAACAACAAAACAATCCAATTGAAAAACGGGCAGAGCACCTGAACAGACACTTTTCCCAGGAAGACATACAAATGGCCAACAGATATATGAAAAGATGCTCAACTTCACTAGCTATTAGGAAAATGCAAATCAAACCCACAATGAGATATCACCTCACATCTGTTAGAATGGTGATAATCAACAAGACAAGTAATAACAAGTGTTGGAGAGGCTGTGGAGAAACGGAACCCTCATACACTGCTGGTGGGAATGTAAATTGGTACAGCCACTATGGAAAACAGTATGGAGGTTCCTCAAAAAATTAAGACTAGAATTACCATACAACCTAGCAATCCCTCTTCTGGGTATCTACCCCCAAAATCTGAAAACATTTATTCATAAAGATTTATGTACCCCTATGTTCTTTGCAACATTATTTACAATGGTCAAGATAGGGAAACAAGCAAAGTGTCCTTCGATAGATGACTGGATAAAGAAGATGTGGTACATATACAGAACGGAATACTACTCGGCCATAAGAAAAGATGAAATACCGCCATTTGTGACAACATGAATGGATCTTGTGATTATCATGCTAAGTGAAATAAGTCAGAAAAAGTCGAGAGCCATATGACTTCACTCCTGTGAGATAGAAAACTGAAAGCAACAAATGAACAAGACAAACAAAAACCCTTAGACACAGATAACAGTTTAGTGGCTACCAGAGGGTAAGAGGGGAGGAGATGTGGTAGAAGAGGGTAAAAGGGGTCAAATATATGGTGATGGAAGGAGAACTGACTCTGGGTGGTGAACACATAATGCAGTATGTAGACGATGTATTATAGAATTGTACACCTGAAACCTATGTAACTTTACTAACCAGTGTCACCCCAATCAATCTAATGAAATGTAAAACAAAAGACACAGTCCTTCTAAGTTGCCTTTACTCTTCCACATTTTTTATAAGCGCCTCACCCAAAGAATATCTAGTAAGTAAACACACTGCCTACTAAAATGCAATTTTACTATTGATAGCATTGCAAGAGGCGATATTGGTCTTATAAGAACTTGGTGTTTTAACTGCTTTACAGGTGTCACCTTGTCTACCAACAAACTATTAAACTCTTAAGAGCAAAGGAAATGAGAGAAGACCACAGCTAACATTTATGAAACTGCTATATGTTAGGTATTATGCTGGTCATATTAACATTGTTTAATCTTCTCAATACTCTGAATAATACGTTAACCTCGTATTACAGATGAGGAAGAGAATGTTACCAAAATCACAGTTAGAAAGTGATTGATTTATCTGCATTTCTGACCTTGTGCTCTATTTTGTAATAGCTGATGACTTGATGAAGTTGAATATTCTCTGAAGAAGCTTAGTAATAATACTGCTAAAGAAGCGTTGGGAATAAGAGATGGTCTCAATCAAGAATGCAGGAACGGGGCCAGCCGAGTGGTACGTTGGTTAGGAATTGGCTTGGGATGCCAGCTCTGAGCAGCAGGGCCCCTGTTCAGATCTCACATGAGGGCCAGTAACGCTGCACCCTCTACAGCTAAGATGGTGAACAACAGCTCGACCTGGAGCTGGGCTGCCATGAGTTGCTGGCAATGTCATAGGCTGCAGTGGGGCTGGCCGGCAGCTGACGTGAGCTTTCATAAGCTGCCGTCAGCCGCTGTACAATGACCAGCGAGCAACTGCCTCACCCAGGAAGAGCATAATGATAATATCAACATGGGCCAGTGAAGCAATGTCCTCCACACTACACTGAAGAACAAAAGGACAGCAACTTGTCTGTTCCCCTTTCCTGATTCCCCAGCACTGTTCCCCTCCCCAATTCCCCAGTAAAATCTTTTTTTAAAAAGAAAGAATGCAGGAATGAACACATGTACTGTTTATAATAATCTTCATTGCTTATACCAATGAAAAACTCCTTATCTGTAAGACACTATACTACCTTTGATAATAGCTTTCATTCTGAAGGCCAACTTTGCTTTGTGGTGGCTACCTAGGGCGCTTTATTGAGAAGGATTTATCAAGGTTACATCTTTACTCCAAAGGGAAAAGAGTTCTCTGATCCACCACAATGTCCCTCAAAAATAGGGAAGGAGAGTGATGAGGAAAAATCAACCCATGTCAAATATCTTCCATCCTTGGGTAAGGGTGCAAAAGGCATTCACATGTGTATTTTAGAAGCAGCCCTTGCCATTTGTTGAAGGAAAAGGAAAAACGTAGCTCAGTGACTATAATAAGATTGTGACATATACTAACTTAGTTATGAGCTATAATTAAGAGTAAACTACTTTCCAGCCCTATACTTCTTATTTTACCTGAAAATAGGAGATTAATAGTAACCTACTTGTGAATAACATAATAAGATTTTTTTAATTGTGGCTAAAATGTAATTTAATTTTCTCATTTCAGACAAATTTAAACTCTTGTCATTAAGAAAAGAAATT
Organism: Hipposideros armiger; assembly: GCF_001890085.2. Classification (NCBI taxonomy): domain Eukaryota; kingdom Metazoa; phylum Chordata; class Mammalia; order Chiroptera; family Hipposideridae; genus Hipposideros; species Hipposideros armiger. Next base: position 456,032 of record NW_017731529.1, read on the forward strand.
ATATAGTCCTGACTTGCAAGTTCTACAGAACTAAATGGACGCTACTGGTAATATTTATTCTGGTCCCAATATTTGAAGATAAACCAAGGCAGATAGTACAGTATGGCAATCAACCTAAATCAAAAGTCAACTACAGCAACCTTCTTAAGTCTTCATATGTGTGCATCAAATCTTATTGAAATGCTTATTTTTCAGAAAGAGTAGGGTAGGTCTGAGCTTCTCCATTGCTAATAAGCCACCAAGTGGTACTGATTTGCTGGCCTATGCGTCACACTTAGGATAACAAGGAACTGAAAGCTCAAATGAAAAAAGGCAATGAATCTTGCTTTCTCTTCATTAACATAACAGTGCCCCAAGAAGACAAATTTTTCATTGTTTTAGCATTTGAGAGTTATACTATACTGGTTTTCCTGAATATAGGAATATCCTGGATATTCCTATCCTGGATATAGGAATTATAATGAATTATGCTAAGGGCCGGCCGAGTGGCTCAGTTGGTTAAGAGCTCGCTCAAGAGTTTGAGCTCTGAGCAACAGCGGTTCGAGTCAGCCCGAGCTGAGCTGCCAGGATGGCTCAAAAAAAAAAAAAAAAATGAATTATGCTATAATTAATTTTACCAAAATCTATAGAATAAGCTTCTGAAATTACTTGGTGAGATTTTAAGTCTAGGTAGCAATACATAAGTAGCTTATTTAAATCCACAATGAAACTTTTTCCTTTTTTTAAGGAAAAAATTATTTCCCACTTTTCCCTGTTCTTTCATTACCCACCTTTTGGCCTTCATATCTCTATCTAGAACCATTTAAATATAACAAATGTGAGATTATATATATCAGTAATAATATTACACCTGAAGATTTAAAATAAAATATATGTACTTTGACATTTCTGCTCACCTCTAATTCTTACTATACATTATAATTTCAAAAACCAAGAGACCTCATTATTGTCCTAGGTTATATGACAAAAATTTACTTAACCTTTCTTTCCTCATTTTCTGCATGTGTAAAGTTAGGCTTGCTGAAACACACCTTCACAGGATTCTGCTGGGATAAAATTCAGTTCACAAGAAAACTAAGGAACAGATCTAAAAGCTCTTTAAGAAAAAGTTAGTGCCAAGACAGGGCAATATTTACCAAGTATGTTATTTGATAATGGCCATGTTATTTAACCTCTCTAATTATATGTTTCTTCATTTAGAATTAAAAGGAAAGGGAAAAAGTAGTATTGTGGCTTGAAAAAGATGATGTTAGTGAAAGAAAAACACAATAAATGTGTTACTCTTTCCCTTACCCTTATTTCAAAACCTGCTTTTGAAAGAGCCATAGAAAGGATCATATTTGCTAAGAGCTAAAGCTCCGCACCACAGCCCTTCACTGCTTTGGACTGCCCCCAAACCCCAGCACAGGAGGCCCGTGGTAGGCTCTGCTAGGCTGAGAAGGTACCTGGCTCAGAGCAGGCCCAGAGTCTGCAAGGCTCCCACGTGCTCCCCAGAGAAGGTGAAGCACAAGGTGACCCTGAATCAACACTGCAAGGGAAGGAAAACCCGAGCCCCCAAAAAGTGGTCCTTAAAAGAGACAGCCTCAAAATGCTCCAGGAAGTTGGCATGGAGGCCAAGGAAAGATGTCAGGCCAGGCAATCCAGGTTGAGGTTTGGCAGGACTCCAGGCTGGCAGAGCTGGGTACAAATACCTTATTATTATTGTTCATGCACAACCAGAATCCTTAATTACCACCAAGGAAGTCGTCCATTCCCTTAAGCTGACAGCCACAGTATGGCAAAGAATTGAGTCACTTAAATGGACCACTAGGCAAAATTGGATTATAAGTCAAGTTTTCGAGTCAATAGGATGAAAGGCTGCTGATATTCTTTCATAGGTCTCATTTTGAACCATAGATTTAGGAGCATCGTAGCACATGGCCACTGGCACGTGGCCACAGCAAGAAAAGCATTTACTGAGAAATTGGAGCAAATGCATTAGTCTTATGCTAACTTTACAAAATTACTTAGGAGGTAAAGGAGTATAAATTCCTAATTTTGATGTTACTCAGAAGTTTTTGTTCAATGAAATAAATATTTGGTATCAATTTTGGCATTTTCTTAACATTTAAAATGATACTGATGATACCTACTTACAAAATTTGAGTCACAGTGTTATTTCTTGTACTTTTTAGCATAGAAAAGTACTTCATTTTATTACCATAAATTCAGTTGTAACGTAGTACCTTCGTAATTTTTTGCACTTCTACTTTTTAGGTGCAGCATGCCTGTCCATAGCAATTCAAGACCAAAAGAGCCTCACTTATTTACAGTTATAACTTTGTTAAACAGTACTATAAATGTAGTAATCTGGCCAGTAAATTATAACATTTAGTCAGAGTACATCAGTGAGCTATACCTCTGGCCATAACTCTCAGATTCTCATACCAAATTATCTTTAAACTCATCAAACATCTTGTATTAGATTTATTTCAAGAAATTTTTAACTTATGGATACATAAGACAGTAAAGGTCTCACAGATTAATTATAAAATTTTCAACTATAATTGACTAAATTAACCATTTCTTTTACATAATGCTATTCTTAATGTAATAAGGACAATTTTTTAATATTTGAAGTTAGTTCAGGAGCTCCAGTGGCACAATCGGTTAGTGTGCAGTACTTATATGAAGTTAGTTCAATGCTTATATTTTCCCAGCACTGAAATATTTTATAGGAAATTCTGTAGTGTTTTTCTTTCCTAACATACTAACAATTTCCCACTAAGAAGAAGTTGTTTTCACAAAACAGTCTAAGTTTATTTTTCTTCTAAATTTGAATATATTTTCTCATAGAAAAAAAGAATTATAATATTGGGATTCTCAGATCAGTCCCCAGAATTCCATATAAGCCTATATAATTCATTAGCATAGCACTAATACAGCTTTTCAGCTACACCTAACAACCACCAGAACATGAGTTTTCCAAGATGCAGCTCTAGATACCTGAAATACATTTGTCTCATTCGGCAGCATGAGAATAATATGTAATAAGGATAAAGAGAAGAAGCCCCAGCATGTAAAAAGCATGGCATGTCTAAACAATACAGAGGCGGCTCAGGTCAGCACTGTCACAGAGATGTGCAATGTGGTTCACACATCTAATTTTAAATATTCTAATAGCCACGCCTCAAGTAAAAAGAAACAGGTTAATTTTAATAATGCTTTTAAACCAATGTGCTCAAAATGTTACCATTTTAACATAATATAAAATTATATTTAGAATTCATGAGATGTTTACTGTCTTTTGTGTATTAAGTCTTCAAAATCTGGTATTGATTCCACGCAGCGTATCTCAGTGCAGACCAGCCACATTTCAAGTGCTTAGCAGACACATGTGGCTAACTGCTGGCCACTGTTGGACAGCACAGGCTTTTATCAGTGGAGCCATCACAGTTCAATCAGAGAAGAAAACTGCGACGTGGATTGTATTATGGAATAAGGAACTTACGGTAAGAATTAGACATTACACAATTGTGGGAAGAGCTGGGGAAGTCAAGGTCTTAAAAGGGGAATTTGAGAATCAGAGAAAAATCCTCCTAAAACATTAGAACAGGGAGGTTTCAGAAAGTATGGAAGCAAAGCACACCCAGCTGTTAAGGTGGGACCCCCAAAGAGGAGCCAGGCTCTGTAAAGCCATTGGTTCCATGCAGCTACTACTTCGGTTAACCCAAAGAATGGGTGCTGAGCAGGAGAATGTTCGTCGTCAGGACCAGCAGTCAGGAGGCAGAGCTGAATGCAGGTCAGGGAGAAACGGGTGCCCTGTAAGCTGCAGGGTCCTCTGCTTCAGCCCCTTACGGCCTCTCAGCACAAACGCCTTTGGAGGGTAATGGCAGCTACTTTGCTTCTGCCTTTCAAATCTCTTGCAAATTTCTCTTTAGGCTAACTCTACTTGACACCATATAGGAAAGGAAATTTTGGGCAAAGTATTTCCAACATAGCTAAATAGGCACAATACTAAGCCACCATCATGCAACCATATAGGAAAAGGATTCTGAGAACTTAGCTCCAGCTTAGCCAGGCTGACGCAGTCAACCGGATCTGAGCAATAATGGGCAGCTGTGAACTGAAAAATCACCTATTACCTATACAGTTGTGTGGGTGATTCTACATAATAAAAGGAGGAACTAACATCTTCATTGTTAACTACATGCCAGATACTATTCAAGGTATAAATCCAGGAGTTAAATTCAGACATACCTAGTCCCTGAGGCTGTCTTCTTTCCACTAAACCTTCTAAGAAGTCCAATTCCTAATTTAGGGACTTCTCTAACAGAGTTCAATGAAAATGCACAGGCATTCCTCCTCAGTGAAATTTCTAGGGGTCCAGTGGTCTGCGGCACGTCTAGATACAGAAATCCCTTCCAAGGTGAAGGATAAGGTCTCATCTGACCCTCCTACCACTAAAAAAGAGGCACATGCTCATGGGCTCTCTTTAAATTTTGGAAGTAAAATATACCATATTTGGGTGTTCTACTACTCATTCACTAAATGACGTAAAAAGCTGTCAGTATCGAGCAGTACCAGAATAAGAGAAAGTTCTCCAACAGGTCCACAATGCCATCCATGCACTTCTCTGTCACTTGGGCCACATGATCCAGCACATCCAATGGTGCTTGAATGGTCAGTGATAGATGGAGCTGCTGTGTGAAGCCTTTGGGAAGGTTCAATATGTAAATCCCAGCACACACCCTTAGGATTTTGGTGTAAAGCCAAACCACCCTCTATGGATAACTATTCACCTTTTGAGAAACAGCTTTTGACCTGCTACTGGGCCTTAGTACTGAGACTGAATATCTGTCCATGTGCCACTAAGTTACCGTGATACCTGAGCTGCCCATCATAAACTGGGTGTTGTCTGACCCACCATGCCATAATGTTAGGTGTGCACAGCAGTGCCCCATTATCAAATGGAATTGGTGTGTGTGTGTGTGTGTGTGTGTGTGTGTGTGTGTGTGTGTGTGTGTATGATCAGGCTTGAGGAGGCCCTGAAGGCACACGTAAGTTGCATGAGGAAGTAGCCCAAATGTCCATGGTACCTATTCCTGCTACATTACATTCTTTATCTCAGGCCATACCTGTCTTCATGCCTAAGACAAGTTGACTGAGGAGGAAAGATACATATAGTATCTGCCACATATAATAATAAAACCTTTCCGACCCCAGATATACATCAATGGTTTTCAAATTATCTGCATAGTAGAATTACTTGGGGAGTTCTTAAAAATACTGATACCCAGGTCCTACTCCCAAATATTCTGATTTAATTGGTACAGGAATAGTGATTCTTAAAATGTCCCTAGGTTCAATCTATTGTGTGGTAAAATTTGAGAATTAATGACCTATATACCCTCTTATCTCTGCCCACTTGCACCTTTTGGGTCATTGAATTGTTTTTCAATATATGTAAATGACTGAATTTATATGGATCTCTCTTTTTCACTTAAACACAAAACTGACAATCTAATTAAAGAACAACAACCAAAAAACAGATGCTTTCATCAGCACGTTCATGCTCCCGATAGGAAGCCTGCCCGCAATGGACATCATGTCAGTAAAATTAAATTGAAGTTGGATGCTGAATTGAGGGCTGATAGAAACTGATGAATAAGCAGGTTCCTGGGGAAAAAAAGTAAAACACAGAAAACTTCAAGTAAGTAGAGTAGTAAATTGCAAGACTATAGAAATGGACACAACCATAAACCTCTCAACTCAAGATAATTAGGGGAAAGCCTAAAGAGGCCTCTGCTAGTAGAGTTCTGCTTTAAACACTAAAGATTTATAATAAGCATGTCAATATACAAATGACTTAAGAAACTTGCTTAAAATGTCCTCAAGTATTTTAAACTCTCATATTTTATACTATAAACTTGCAATATAAAGAGTTTCCTAAGAAAGTTATAAATTCTTATTCAGCTCTGTCTGAATTAATAGGCATTTAAATTAATACTTTTTAAAGCATCATACCTACCACCTTTTAAGGCATATAACTTTAACTCTGAAATGTCTTTTTTATTAACATAAGCTGAAAAGCCGTTTACATTTGCCATCTTTTGTAGGTAAATTACTTTATCTACAACATATAAGTTATTTGTTCAGAATATCAATCAATTATTAAAGTAAAAATAAGTTATAGGGTAGCCAGGTAATATTCAATTTTTCATTACATGCTGCCTTTTCTCTTTATCCTTTCTGACGCTCTTATTTCAGTTTTCTTCTGTGAATTAGCTCCACTTGGTTTTAATCCCCTGGACTTCATTTTCCTCTACTCCTAAAACTGTCATATAAAATAGGCCATATTCACACAGTAGTATTCACCAATAACACATACTCATAAGCTGCCTCATTTCTGCATGCATTTGACAAACAAAAACATAACATGCTTAATAAATATTTATTGAATAAATGAATGCCCACTTGCTGTATAAATAATGCTCAATTCAAGTTTTGGCAGTGACCTGAATTCCACTTAAATGCCAATCACATATCCTGAAGATTTCAGAATAAAGTTCTTGTTACCTAGGAGTCTATATATGCCTTCTACCTTAAAAATAGACTTCAGAAATCTACCTGGATCTAATTATTCAAATAAAATCTAAAACTACTGATGCTAGCAAAGTTTTCCACTCCTGTCTGCTTTCCATTATCAAGGATTTATCAGAGATAATCACTATATGTGTATACAAGAAATTCACTTCTGCTTATGACTAATAGAAAGCTAAAAGTAAAAGGAAATTCAGTGAAAATTGTACCATCTCAGTTCTTCTTTCTACCAGATAAACCTGCACTTTTATTAACAATGCTACTCTACATAGCTTGCTGCAGTTCACTACGTCTCACCTACACAGGGATGAGTCTTTTTTTCTTTACTGGGGTGTATCTTTTTTCCTCTACAAATTATTATAGAAAGAGGCACACATAACTCCCTGGGAAAGAATGTCTGTTTGTCCTAAATATGATACGTATAGCTAATAGCTGAGAATAGGCAGGAGGTGCATTTTACTTTCAAAAATTATAAACTTAAGGCTATCAGAGATGAGATATATTTAGGAAGATGATTATTTTATCAATTAACCAATTATAAACCCCTTATACATTTGGCCAAATCTGGTTTAAAACTATTGCAAAATGAATTTTTTGTCATAGTTTATTGATAAATTCTTCAATATTCCCTCTCATTTCTTTCTGGTAAAAAGAAAAACTGTTTTAATTGAAATGATAACACATAAGCGCACTGCATAAAAATGTCTGCACTGTCTATTAAGGAAAACTCACAACTTCTAAAATGATAATATTTCATATCTTATTGCTATACCTTACAGCTTCATGATCAAATTTACTAGAACAGTGAATAGTAATGATCAGTATTATATGTATTTATGTATTTTTATCTATTCTGAATCAACTCAGAGTCTTAATAGTGAAGATAAAGTGGTTTTAAGTCAGTAATGGAAGGAAATGAATATATGTATTTCATTCAGATAGAAAAACCAAGCAAAGCAAGATTAAGAGAAAAAAAGATAATGTATAAATAAGTACTGTGAAAAGGTGAGCATGGAAATCATTGAATCTAGAAACATGCACTATATATACTTAAATCACAGACAACATGTTCACAAATATATTATTTTCTGCATAACACTCTGAAGAGTCAAAAGTTACATGGCTTGATAAGAATTGAATGAAAAGAAATTTTAGAGCTATATCCCTAAAACTAAAATAAATTCTAGAAAAATACAAAATAATCAAAATTACATTGTAGTGCTCAACAATGCTAAAATTGTATGTTAATTTGTCAGATTCATTTTGGCACTAATAACACACCTTACCGACTATTTCTAACAAAATCAAAATTTTCACATGCACTGTCACTCATGGTGGGAAAAGTTCTTAGACATTGTGTTCTTTCAGTTCTACTCTAAATTGGTGTGAATGTTTACTCGTGTCCTGAGAAACATGGTAAATTCGTCCTCCTATCCCAGGTACTGCAATGACTGCTGATTGACCTGATTCTTCCTCAAAGGCTAAAAGTACAGTAAAACTGGTCAAAATACATCACGGCTCCAAAAGAAATATTCTAAAATTAAACCTCAACATTTATTAGAATGCATGGATTGAATTTCAGATCAATAATACAATTTAACCAGGATTTCTCTGACTATCCATTCTCCATGACAGCTGTACAACCATGAATAAAATGTTAACAGAGACAATTAATTTAAGTTTAACTGTAATTAAAAAGAGTTTAATTCTTTTTTATTTAAAAGGTGGTACATTTCACTTTCAAAATAATAGGTTTATGACTTTCAGAAATTGGGCATATTATAGGAAGACAATTATTTTATCAAACAATTAAACAATTATAAAACCCATTATGACTTTGATCCAATCTGCTATTGAATTATTGCTAAGTTACTTATTTAAATGAGTGAAACTAAGCCAAAAATAAAATAAAATGATCTCTATATGCCAAGGTACAGTGCTTATTAGGTAGGAAAGGACGAGATGTTTTGTAGGAGAAAAGCCAATTTGACTAATTAGAATGGTTCATATACAATAGAAGTGAGAGGGGGAAAAAAAACCTGACGAAGTAGATGAGGTAAGATTATGAAATAGAAGAATTTGAAAAATATATATAGTCTGAGAACTTACTCTGTGTATTTTATCTTTGAATTTTTTGCTTATGCCTTATAATTATTTGTATTTCCCTCTGGCCTAGCCTTATTATACCTTGACAAATAGAGTTCAGTCTTTATAAAGCTGTTCATCTTTTATTATATTTCCCCAAACAGAGGAAATTAGAATGCCAAATTTCACTTATCCAATGTCCATAATTTACCAAAAAGTGTATTCAAAAACAAAACAACTCCTAAGTAAAACTATATGATCACCTGTTCATGGTGGTTTTTTGGTTGTAGTAATTAAACTCACTCAGGGACCTGAAAAGCACTGTTTCCTTCCCTGCAAAATTTTGATGGATTCAAAGTGATTCATGGCTACAGTAAAAAATATTTGTGCAGTTTCTGTGTCAAGTATTCAAGGACAACTATTTAAGCATAATATAGCCATCTTTCCCCTGAAATATCAATACATATTTATGTATTTGAAAACTGTATTTATACATATAAAGAAATATGTATAAATCAAAAACTATCGAGCTTAAATGTATAGGAGGCACTGAACTGCAATTTCATAAAAAAAGACATACATTTCCATGTGATAAACTAATACACTTCCAAGCGCTGTCCCACTCCCTGGAACTAGACATGCTGCCCTTGACCTTGCTGTTCTCGTCTCTATTGCCTGGCAGCTGTAGGAACGGGACAGGCTACCAACAATCCTTAAAGGTGGCTGTAAAGTACAATTGCTGGGAGGTCTATTTAGAATGGATATTACTGAACCTCATCCGAAACCCATTAAAGAGCTCTCATATTAGAGCTCTGGAATCTGGACTTTTGATCAGTTTCTTGCCATCACCCTGACACTGCTCTAGACTTGCATGTTTCAGAAACCCAGTGAGAAAACTAAATTTAATAGTCCTCGTAGATATAGCAATTCAATTTTTATCATGTATAATTAAATATGACATTAACAAAATATATTTAAAATATGAACATTAAATGTGTCAGAAATGTTTATCACTAAATTTAAAGTTCCGCAACCCATCGTGGCATTAGTTTGGTAGTTATTAAGCCATCTCCAGCTATGTTTGCCAATCATTTAGAAAGCTGTTAATAAGCATGAATTTTGGACATTCTTAATTTTCAAATCAGATAATAGAAAAAATATCCACAATGAACACATACCTGCTTATAATAAGTCTAATTCAAAAATTATAAAAATGCAATGGAGAACATTTAAACCAGCAAAGGTCTAAAATCATCAAGACAATTATGTGTGTGTGTGTGTGTAAGCATGTATGTGAGTGTATGTATTAACATAAAACAATGACTTCATTGAAAACATTTGCAAAAGGAACTAATCTCACATTTGCAATGTACTCCTTTCTAGCAAGAAGATAAACTTTTTTCTCCGTATTGTCCTTGAACTTTTACAATATCTCTAATGATTCAGTGTCCTGGTTCTGCATCTGTTCAAATCCAAATTCTATTCCAGCAACTTGAGGAAATCTAAAATTCAAAAATATATTCTTGGATAATTCTACAAAATATCTATTAATAATAGGTATGATAAAAAGCATTAACATTAAATGAGCATATTTTATTATGCTAAATTGAAAAAGTAGAAATGCTTCCCTTCATCAAATCACCCCCAAATTCTGTGTGGGGAAAAAGGAAAACAAAAAATGTTTTAAAGCTTATTTAGGGCCTAACACTTGTCCACCCACCGTGGCTCTGGAAAGGAGGTCTTGGCCTCAGAGCACATACCGCAGCCAGGAAAGCAGGATCTGAAGGCACGGCTTGCAAGCCTTGGAAGCCAGGGTGTGCCTCCCTCCCTTCTGCCCAGTCTGTGTTCCTGCCCTTTGGCTGCACATGTGAGGCTCACAGAATTCTTCAAAGGCATAGAAGCTTTTATCGCTACTAACCATAAACCATACGTGAGAAGAAATCCTATACTCTACAAATATACATAACACTACTTTATTTGGGGATATATATCATTTGGCTTAACTTCCTGAAGAATCTAGTCTAACATACGTAATAAGTATATTACCTTGCTCTTTATGATTGACATTACTAAGATCATTCAAAATGTTTAGCAAGTATGTGTATGTGTACACACACACACACACACACACACACACACACACAAATGACATAATAAAAAGCAATGTAAATATTTAAGAGCCCTGAAATTCTGCTATTTCTCTCCGTTATATATGATGAGGAAACCAAGGCTAATAGATATTTATGACTGCCTAAGTCATTTGTCATATGATTATTATCACAAGATTAAAAAATATTTTATATTGAAAAAAGGTAATGTGCAAAATTTGATAGATATCAAAACAAGATACAGACAAAAATGACATAAAAAGTGGAAAAAGAGTACAAAGAAAAAGAGCAGAGTATCGATCCAGGAAATACAATGGATGTTAAGCGATAGGAGTGTCAGATATGTTCAAGGCTGATAACACATCCTACTGAACAACAGAATTCAGACTGATTTAATTGGCCATCAGATATTTGTATTTCTTGTCTCAGAGCAATTTAAAGATATCTGACAATATCTCTGCATCCAAATCTAATCAAATTTGTGACAACACCTCTACATAAAAGTCTAATCAAATTTCAACTGGTGATAATTACAGCTTTGCAATACATCTGGCACACATCCCCTGCAGCCACTCTACAGGTCATTCTCTACACTGTCACTGCCATCAATTATTTTTCTAAATTATAATATCATGTCATTCCCCTGCTTAAAATTAAATGACAGCTCCTCTTAAGCCATAGTAGAAGGTCCCAAATACTTAGGAAACATTCCCAAGTTGGCCCTATCTTGCCTTTTCAAATTCAAGCCACTTTCTCACATGCACTGTGTATTCCTGCTATTCCATTTATTAAGGACCACTTCATTATAACCCCTAACATAGCAGATCCACTACGTGCTAAGCTCCTTAAGGGCACAAATCAGACCCTATTCATTTTTAATCCCAGTTATAGTGTACAATACATTCAGTCAATAAATATTGAATAAATAGAATAAGTGATAACCTAGTGATATTTTATTATTAATTTTCTTTTTTTTATAATCACTAAATGATATTTTCGGAATCAAGGTTAACGATGACGCTGAGTGATTACAGTGGGTCAACTTTAGTGATACAATGGAAGGAAGAAAAGAACATAGCACATCTTAGTTAAGTTTTCATCCAAAATGATAACATTTAAGTTCTGGTATTAAAGAGTTAACTAACCCTTAGCTGGAAAAATCTGGCTTTTCCTAATGACAGACTCAGCATCCAAATAACTGCACATTTTCCTGAAAACCTATTAGTAATTAACACTGAAAAATCAAAGAACTTATGTACATAGCAGTTTCTTGATTACCTGAGACAGGGCCCATGCAAATGTTTGTCCAATAACTGCTCACAGAGAAACGCTGATGAAGTGCTGCCATATGCCTGATGCTGGGTTGATTTTGGCATTTGATTCACTCTCCCCTTCCCAGCCCAATTAATAATTCTGACAGAACGTCTCCTTAAGTGAGCCCACCTCCAGGCAAACAATTGTCACCTATTTCAGATCGGTTTTCTTCCTAGAATATGCACTAGCCATACTGCTAAAGAAATGGAAAGCATTTCTATATATTTGTCATTATCTCTTTTTTATTGCTGCATCCTCCCTAATATCACCCTAACTCTACCAAACTAATATTAGGATTTGGCTAAAACCCAATTAACCAAGGTCAAGTCTGAAGCACTACAAAATAATTTTTAAAACAGTTGTAGTTTTGACTGAAAAACTCATCCTTCTGTTATGCCTCCCCCCTTACCCTTCATTCCAGAAAATTAAGTCAAGATATTATCGCTTATTCCTAATTCCATACTAACCTATAAAATCAGTTAAGAATTTATGAAATGCCTGTGTGCAAGACGATTTTTAGTGTATATTCATATTCAAAAAGAGAAATGACGTAGAATGACTTTACATTAGGTAACTCCAAAAGAAAAATTGCCTCATGGATCAGAATATATGGGAGCCTCATAAAATCTTTCACCCCATCTCTGTAATTTTCCTGGGGCAAATGACCAACACTGGAAAGAAGGACATAGGATAGAAACTCTAAGGTCAAGTAATACAACTATAGGTTAAAGAAAAACCAATAATCTAAATAAAGTTCATCTAAATTCTAGGCTCAAAATCATGTTTGAAATCCCTTTGTAGGTACACATCTACATTGAATATCAAGACAGAAACTATTTATGAAAAACAATACCACTGGCTATAGCTTAGACTTCTTATCTGTACTTATTGTGAGAAACAAGCATTCCTGCCTTTGAAAAAGAAGGTACTTACAGAGCTTCCCAAGCACTTCACCATACACTGAACACATAGAAAGCCAGCCCAGCTATACTACTTTAAGTTTCTTCTTGAGTTTATTCTCTACATTATAATCAAACTGGTATGATGTTAAAACATAATTTACTGAATATACAAAAAGACCAATTGTGTTTCTATACACTATCAATGAATGGTACAAATATGAATGAAGGAAATAATTCCATTTACTATAGTATCTGAAAGAAGAAAATACTTAGAAATGAATGTAACAGAAGAAATATAAAGTTTATAATTTGAAACTACAAAACACTGTATGAAGAACTAAATGGTAAGACAACCTGGATCGAAAGGTTTAATATTAAGATGGCAATGCTCCCCAAATTAGTTACAGAGTCAACACAATCCATATCAAAATACCAGCTGCCTTTGTTGAAAAAATTGAAAAGCTGATTCTAAACTTCATATGGAAATACAGGGGACCCAGGATAGCCAAAAGAAACAGAAAGAAGCAAAGTTGGAATACTCACATTTCCTGATTTCAAAGCTACAGTGTGGTGTTGCCAATAAGTATAGACTTATAGATCAATGGAACACAATTGAGAGTCCACAAATAAATCCGTATATTTATGGCAAACTGATTGTAGACAAGGGTGCCAAAACAATATAATAGGGAAAAACAGTCTTTTCAACAAATGGTTCTGGAACAACTGGATATCTACACACTAAAGAATAAAGCTGCATGCCTTTATTATACCATACCCAAAAATTAACATGGATCAAAGGCCTAAAATGATTTTTTTAAAACTTTTGGAAGGAGTATTGGCATAACTTCCATAAATTTTGGAAGGAGTATTAGGCAATGGCTTCTCAGATATGACAACAAAAGCATAAGCAAACAAAACATTAAAAAATGAGCTTCTTAAAAATGAAAAACTTTTCTTCTTCAAACACCATCAAGTAAAAGGACAAACCACAAAATACAAGTAACTGTCTGCCAGTTACTTATCATATATCTGATAAGAGACATATTTAAAAGACACAAAGAACTCCTCTAACTCAATAATAAAAAGTCAAATAACTATTTTTAAAAGGGCAAAGGATATGAGTAGACATTTCTCCAAAGGACATATACAAATGGCTAATAAGTACATGAAAAGATGTTCAACATGAATAGCCATCAAGAAAAAGCAAATCAAAACCACAATAAGATACCACTTCACACCCACTAGATTGGATATTTATGTGTGTGTGTGTTTGTGTGTGTGTGTGTGTGTGTGTGTGTGTGTGTGTTGCAAGGAAAAGGAGAAATTGAAATCCTTAAACACTACAGGTGGGAATTTAAAATGTACAGTCACTTTGGCAGGCGAGAATTCTACCACTGAACCACCAATGCCTCACACAGGTACAGTCACTTTAGAAAACAATCTGGCAGTTTCTCAAAAAGCCCGAGTAGAGTTGCCATATGACTTAGCAATCCTATACCTAAGTATACACTCAAGAGAAATGAAAACATATGCCCACATGAACACTTGTACACAATTTTCATAGCAGCGTTATGATAGCCAAAAAGTGGGAACAACTCAAATGTCCATCAACTTATGAATAAATGTATAACCATCCATGCAATGAATATTAATCAGCAATAAAAATAAAGTACTGATACATGTTAAAACGTGGATGACACTTGAAAACATGCTAAGTAAAAGAAGCCAGTAAAAAGCCCACATATTGTATAATTCCATTTATATGCAATGCACAGAATAGGAAAATCCATAGAAACAAGAAACTAGATTAGTAGTTGCCTGAGGCTTGGAGGTCTGGGAGGAAATGAAGTGTGACTGCTAATGGTTACAGGGTTTTTTTAGGGGGTGATGAAAATGTTTTAAAAATGATTGTCATGAAAGTTGCACAACTCTGTGCACATACTAAAAAATACTGAATTGTACACTCAATATAGCTCCATAAAACTATATCTCAATGAAGCTTTTTAAACAAAGCTTAACTGAAGTAAGATTTTATAAAAGCAAAAGATTTTCTTCAAGCTTTCTCTCCAGATGGTGGATCTCACCCTTTTTTCAGCCTCTTATTAACGCCTGATAATAAGTTACGATGATACCTTATAATATATACAGTATAATGACACTATAGATTATAATGTTGAGCTAGTGCCTTGTTATATATTTTGGTTTAAGGGTTAGCAGCATGGAGAGAAGCATCCCTTTAAGTCTATTATTTCATCCTTATTTACCTAAGCATTCTACACTGGGATTTCATAAAATTCCAGCAAACAAAGTAGTAATTCTCAAATAAGCAAAGAGAATAAGAAAAAAAAGTTTAGTTACTTAGATACTGAAATTAAGGACTCACCCATATATACTCATACGTGTAGACAACTAAAAATAATCCTGCTTTATAAGAAGTATAATTTTTATAGACCAATACTTTGCCAATCTCAGACTAATTATGAAACAATATAATTTGAGATGTTTCTAAATACCATCTTTATGCACATTTTAAATATTTATAAATTTTAAAAATGTTAAAGCATATTAAAACCCAGAATTTTCTTTCAGTTCCATAATACAAAAAAAAAATAGTGAATACATCAATTGGTAGAAACATATATACACATGGCCCACCTATTGGGTTGTCAGAAAAGTCATGGCGTATTTTTTCCATGTTTTTCATTGCAAAAACGCATCATGACTTTTCCACCAACCCAATAGAACTGGGTGTGTAAACTCCACTTTCAAGTGCTTCAAGCAGCTGTGCACCTGTTACTCTGACAATTAAAACCAGTCTACTATGGGAAGAGTAGCCAAAAGATACTGCAAAGTGAAATTCCCTGCTGGACATATTCTATCAGATTAGAGAGTGCCTATAAATTTGAGGAAAAAACCAATGCAATATTGATTTTTTCCCATAAAGTGTCACCTTGATGACTCAATATCATGTTCAAAATTTTAGAATTAGGCACCACATTGCCAAAAGTTCCTTCCCCCATTATTTTTTTCATTTCCTAACCCATGTTTCATGTTTCTATTCCCTTCCCTCTTTATTATGTAGTTATATAGAGCATGTTCATTTTAAAAAAGACTTTCACGTTAGCCATTATTTTCTCTTTAATTACAGAATATTAGAACTGAAAATCCACTAGCTCTCCCACGGCTTTCTGACAAGATCATGCCTAAGGCACACCAAAGCAAAAATCATCCATTTTTAAAGCTCTCCATGGGGAACTCCTCCAAAGAATTGCTAAGGAAACGATTCTAAGGTTTAACAAATCTCACCCTTAGGAAATGTTTCCGCAAACTAACCTAAATTATTCATGTGGAATATTAAGATCACTGATATTTTCAGTGGAAATGTCATCATGTGAGGTTTGTGGTTAGGATGTTAAGTGATGTCACGTTCTAAGCTTTTGAGATAATTCACACACAACCAAGTCACTAAGAACAGACACAGTCACAGTGTCTAAAGTTCTGCTATATGAGTCACAATGGGTTTCACAGAGGGATTAATCTTCTACCCCCTATAGAGATTCTTAATATTTTATATAACTCATAACAAAAATGGTTAGGTAAGGGAGCAGGTTACCCAATCACCCTACAATATTTCTTTTACTACTTCCTCACTGCAGAGGTAAGAAGGAAAATTCATAAAAGAGCAAGAATTTAAGTGAAAGATTTCAATGCTTCTTATATAATAAAGGCTTGAATACACACCAAGTTTAAAATAGATAAATGACAAAGCCACATCTTGATTCAAAATCTCATCAAATTTTTAATTTTCAAATCAACTGAACTATCTAATTCTGAATGCTGTACCTGAGCATAACAGAAAATGAAGATCTGATCCCATGAAGTTAATGAAATTGATTTCTAATTTTGTATTTAATAAGTAGTCTACTGCTACTATAAATTTTAAAAATCAAACTTTAGTCATTTTTAAGCATAATTATTTGTTTTCAACTAACTAAACAATGAAATAACCTGAATTAAGTAGTGCTATTATATGTCAACACAAGTAGCTTCCAACACTGTATTAGTCACCAAATTTCCAAGACTGCTCTCAGACCCTTCTTACAGTAATCTCATGGCCATCCACATCAATCGGGCAGAGAACTTCTTCTAACATATACTAAGAGACAAAAATAGCTATCTAAAATCAACATTCCTCTTTTTTTATTAATTTTTCTCAACTATTTCTTCTTTACCCCTAGCTCAAAATCAGATAATTTATTGAAACTCTTCCTCCCCAAATACCAAAACACTAAAGAGATATCAAAGTAATAGAGATTTTAACAATCATTTATTTTTCAGAGCCATTTAAGGGTCTAATTATCATTAATTTTAGAAGCCCTCTTGTATGCCTTCTAAAGACAGAAAACTGTTATAAAAATATTACTATCCCTGACATCAGCTGATCCAAACATAAAGCCATCCATTAACACTTAGACCACAATCAGAACAGACAACTCCATTCCCATAGAATCAATTCAGGTACCAGAAGTTACATGAGATAATGCACGCACAGATGTAAAGAGAACCTAGATCATATTTCCCATCAGCTTTTGCAAATGTAACACACACGCACACTCCTGGGCACTACAATTTTGCAATGAAACAAAGGGCAAGCCTCCAGGCCTCAATCACATGTAAAAGGTTAAGTGGTCTAGTTACACACCACTCACAGTTTGAGATATTTCAATAGGAGAACAGAGAGGAGAGAGCTTCTTTTCATTACTAGTTGATATAAAATTCACCTGTGTTTTGTTAATCCACTGCTCAATAAATTTGAGTAGCAATCACTATATTAAAGAAATAAATCCTTTCAGAATTTGGAGTGTTGAAAAATATCTTCAGAATGATAGTCAAAATAAATCCAAATATTAAATTAGGTATAAATTCCTGTTACTTACAAAACCAAAAGAAATTTACAAATTGAATATGGAAATTAAAATCCAATAAAGTAAAATGTAGCAGCATTAAGTAATTGTGATGGAAGATGATATTTGCTATGCTGGTTATTCATTTCTTATATGCTATTATGTTACAGTATTTTCCAATAAACATTCATGTGATTAATCTGTACTTTGCTGAAAATATAACCAATATTCACCTACTGTATGTTTTTTTGTTTGTTTGTTTGTTTTTTATTTTAGCTGAACCATCCTGCCACCTCTTGGCAGCTCAGTGGCAGCTCAGCTTGGGCCAGGAATCGAACTGGCGACCCTGTTGCTCAGAGTTCACACTCTTGAGTGAGCTTTTAACTAACTGAGCCACTCGGCCGGCCCACCTACTGTATGTTTTGAGTAAAATCTTGTACTATTGCTTTAATTTTATATGAATCTTCTTCCAAATAACTCAAAACATTCACTTTCTCAAGTGCATATTAGAGCTCTGCATCAAAGAGTCTTATATTTTTGTCAGGTTTTAAAATCAGACCCACTTTTAACAATTCAGGTTACATTGACTTTGCTGATTCCATAATGATGGTTGTGGCCCTCTAGAATAAAATTGACCGCTTGTTCTTTTAGCAAGACATGCATCATTTCCCCACTTCCTATGAGTTATTGCAATGACAAGGTCTGCTCCTTCTTCTTTAAGCTCTACCGCTATGCTATTTGATTAGCAACAATCTTTATCATTTACATTTGACTTCTAACTGTAGCCAAAGTATCTAGTCACAATTCTTCCACTAATCCCATTAAGCCAATTTTTATGTTGTTCCCATTAACTATTTTTTTGTTACTGCACCACATCCAAGATGTTCGGAAATAAATCTGTCATAGACATTACTGAGAAACCAAGTGCATTTGTTTCATGGATTCTTCCAAAATGTCCACATCAAAATCAAGCTCATGGTTTTTGATAAATAAAAAAGTTTGAAAATTAATTCACAAGAATGTTATTCCATTTTCATATTTAAATAGCATTCTCCAAATAGTAGAGTTTCCATTACTGGAAAGACTATATGATAAGAGCATGTATTTTATCACACACTACATTTAATTATCCCATTTTAATGACAAATGATAAAATGTGTACAAGCCTTTAGTCTACAGAAATTCTCCTTGTAATTCAGGTAGTACTGCATTCTCAAAGAAACTATAAAGTATGGTGGAAAAGATGTCTTACAACAGGAGAAAAATGCAATGATGTGATTCAAGGTAGGATAATAATGTGCTAACTTAAAAATTATGTTTAGTCAATGTAGACACACTAGCCTATGCTGGTTTAGTGAAGAATAAAAATTGATGTCTTTACTCCTAACTAAAATCAATGTGTGTGTGTGGTTTTTTTTAATCATTCTTACTGTGAAGGACCAAGAGAAGTCTTGATGTAGTTCTAAAACATTTTCTAAAATAGTTGTGCTCCTTATGAAGTTATACAAATAGTGATTTTGAGAATTAAAACTAGTGATTTTTTTGAAATCACTAATATAAATTACTAATGAAAGTAATTCTGTGATAGATCCCTTTGTAAATGAAAAAAAAAAAAACCTGCTTTCAATACCCTTACAATTTTTGAACACTTTTGATGTTCACAAATCTTATGGATATGTAATAGTGGAACTAATAAGTGATTATAGAGAGGTTGTAGGATATGAGGTTAATATACAAAACTCAATTACTTTCCTATATATTGTCAATGAACAAGTGGAATTTGAAATGAAAAGCAATACCATTTACATTAGCACCCCCCAAAATGAAACACTTAAGACATAAAACTAACAAAGTATGTATGAAATCTATATAAGGAAAAGTTCAAAACTCTGATAAACAAAATCAAAGAAGAACTGAATAAATGGAGAATATTCCATGTTCATGAATAGAAAGACTCAATATTGTCAAAATATCAGTTCTTTCCCACTTGATCTAAATATTCAATGCAATCCCAATCAAAATTCCAGTGAGCTATTTTGTGAATATCAACAAACTTATTCTAAACTTTATATGGAGAGGCAAAAGGGCCAAGATATCCAACACAATATTAAAGGAGAAGGACAAAGTTGGAAGCGTGACACTATCCAACTTCAAGGCTTACTATAAAGCTACAATAATCAAGGCAGTGTGGTATTGGTAGAACAATAGACAAATACATCAATGGAACAGAATAAAGAGCCCAGAAATAGAACCACATAATATAGTCAACTGATCTCTGACAATGGAGCATAGGCAATATAATAGAGAAGAGATAGCCTTTACAACAGATGGTGCTAGAACAACTGGACATCCATATGCAAAATAAAAACAAAAAAAAGAATCTAAACACTGACCTTACACCTATCAAAATCGATCACAGACCTAAATGTGAAATGCAAAACTATAAAATTTCTAGAAGATAACATAGGAGAAAATCTAAATAACCCTGGGTTTAGTGATGACTTTTTTAGATATGACGCTAAAGTTATGATCCATGAAAGAAAGAATTGATAAGGTGGACTTAATTAAAATTAAAAAATTTTAAAACACAGCTTCCATCATCCATAGCTCACACCCTACTGACTGCACCAAACAAGTTAAAATAGTCACACACTCTTACTAGGGCTTGACACACAGCTTCCCATGTTGAAGTTCCCTGCCTTTCCATTGGATTGCACTCGGCAGCAGCATTCACCATATTGTTCGATCATACCTCATACATGGAGAAATGCTTGATATAATGATTAAGAAAAAGCAGTATGTGAAATTATACAAATACAGTACAATCTCAACTACATGAAAAAATGCACATAAAAGAAACTTCGAGGAAATATCACAAAATGTTAACCTAAAATGATGGAACAATGAATAATTATTTTGTTTCTTGGTACTTTTCTGTACTCTTCAAATTGTATTAAATTCATAAGAAAGAATTTAAAGTGTCAAAACAAAAATCCAATATAATTCTTAGCAAAATTGATAAACTGGGTATAACCAACAGTGATTGACTATTTGTTCTCACCTTTACAATAGAACCCATCCCAAAAAGACCTATAAAATAAAAATAAAATCAATCAAATGTAGATTTATGGTATAAATAGGATGTCAGACAAACTGAAAATAACACACACAGTTACAGCATATCTATACATTCCCAGAAAGGGGAGTCAAACACTAAAGAGCTCAGACTAGACTGCTAACACACTAAGTTCTCAACATTCATAGCTCCCTCTTTCACAATGTAGGTAAGTAGACAAAGTCAGCACATATGGTCCAATTCAATGTCTGGACTAAAATTAGTAACTGAATACATACTGAGTTTAAATGTGAAACATTTCTAGATTCTAAATTCTAATTCCACATGGTAATGAGTTCAGAGCTTAGTCTGTGGCAGACAAAACAAAGAACACAGCAGTAGGTAAAAGTGAAGAAAGGACTATATCAACTGACTCCCTTACCTATGGGCTTCCTGTTGGATTAAACCAATGGTAGACACAGGTGGGAATCTGAGAGGAAAGGGTTGGGGAAGAGAGCAGGGTGAAGTATTTATTCCCCAGGCTCTCTTCTTCTTTCTGTTAAATCCCAGGACTGATTTCTTCCTCCTTTCTTTCATTCATTATCTACTCTGTCACCATTTGGGAAGGATGGAACAAATGATGGGATTATTTATAATTATTTCTTCCTTCAACTATTTGGATAGAGGACATATCAGATATTAAACTGATAAGAACAGATACTACACCTGATCTTAGCCAAAAGGCAGAGAACCTTCCTTCCTTTAGCTATTTGGGCTCGCCATCCTGCCTACTTACAACAGACATTCCCTAATATCTAGCTAAAATATTTCAACATCCTTTTGTTTCTCAAATCAACATCTCTAAGCCCCTTCTAATGTCAAGTTTTGTTGTAATAACAAAAAAATTAGAAATAACTTAAATGGCTAATAGATTAGTTAAATAATAAAACATTGTTATTAGATGGAATACTATGCAACCATGAAAAGTATTGTTATAAAAGATTATTTCATGCACTACAATGTGAATGTACTCAATACAACTGAACTACACATTTTAAAATAGTTAAAATGGTAAATTTTATGTTATGTATATTTTACCATAATTAAAGAAAGGTTATTTCGTAACACAGAGAAATGCTCAGAATGTATTTGCTTTTTTTTTTTAAGTGAAGACATTATAGTATGAAGAACCAAAGGGAACCAATCATTAAACAATGAGAAGGAATAGTCCCATTAGTTCCCTTGTATAAAATTTAGAAAGGCTCACAGAAAGAAAAAAAAAAAACCTCCTGTGCCAACTAGCTATAACAACAATTATCCAGTATATGTACCCCAAAGTGGGATAGGTGAATAAAGATCCCTATTAATCTCACCATCTATCTAAATTCCCTAATAATCACTTAAATACAGGCAAATAATGTTCAGACCACTATCTTCTCATCAAAATCCCACACATTTCACCAGTATTTCAATTATCCTTTTTTTTACCTGTTATCTCTTCATCATAATAAAAACAGCTAAAATGTAATTGAGTGCTTACTATTATATCATTCACTTTATATATTTATCCTGTTTAATCCTTACAAATACCTTGTGAAGTAGGTACCATTATTTTCCTTATTTTACATCTGATAAAATTAAGCCTTTGAGAGATTAGTCATGTTTTTCAAGATCACTTAACTTGAGGATAGTGGAACCAGGATTCAGAGCTCGGTCCAGCTAACTCCAAAGCTCATGATCTTAACTACTTCTAATACTTCTCACTTTTATATAAGCACAAATAAAAGATATTCCATGTTCATAATGGATCAAAGACCTAAACATAAGACCTGAAACAATAAATTGCACAGGAGAAAGCAAAGGTACTAAACTTATGAACCTTGGGTTCAGAGAAGATTTTATGAATTTGACCTCAAAGGCAAGGAAAGTAAATGAATGGGATTATATCAAACTAAAAAGCTTTGTACAGCACAGAAACCATCAACAAAACAAAGAAGCAACCAACTCTATAGGAAAAAATATTTGCAAACACTTCCGATAAGGGACTAATAACCAAAATATATGAGGAACTCATACAACTCAAAAACAAAAAGACAAACGATCCAATTAAAAATGGGCAGAGGACCTTAACAGACACTTCTTTCAAGAAGACATACAAATGGCCAACAGACATGAAAAAATGCTCAACTTCACTAGCTATTAGGAAAATGCAAATCAAAACCACAATGAGATACCACCTCATAACTGTTAGAATGGCTATTATCAACAAGACAAATAAGTGTTGGAAAGGCTGTGGAGAAAAAGGAACCCTCATACACTGTTGGTAGGAATGTAAATTGGTACAGCCACTATGAAAAACAGTATGGAGGTTCCTCAAAATATTAAGACTAGAATTACCATATTATCTAGCAATCTGTCTTCTGGGTATCTATGCATAAATTCTGAAAACATTTATCTGTAAAGATATATGTACTCCTATGTCCATTGCAGCATTATTCATGGTGGCTAAGACATGGAAACAACCAAAGTGTCCTTCAATAAATGACTGGATAAAGAAGATGTGGTACATATATAAAATGGAAAATTATCCAGCCATAAGATGAAACACTGCCACTTGCAACAACAGGGATGGATCTTGAGATTATCCTGCTAAGCAAAATACGTCAGACAGAAAAAGTCGAGAACCATATGATTTCACACATATGTGGGATGTAAAACTGAAAACAGCAAATGAGTAAGACAAACAAACAAAAACTCATAGGCACAGACAACAGTTTAGCGGTTACCAGAAAGTAAGAGGGGTCATAGAAGAGGGTAAAGGGGGTCAAATATATGGTGATGGAATGGATTCTGGGTGGTAAACATACAATGCAATATATAGATGATGCATTATAGAAATATATACTTGAAACCTATATAATTTTACTAACCAATGTCACCCCAATAAATTTAATACAGATAAAAATAATACAAAAAATCTTGCCACATAAAATCAAACTTAGGTTTGATTAAAATGTTCAGATTCATTGAACAATCCTATTAGCCACCAAATGCTGTTTCAGTGCCTATAAACTGATAAACAAGATTATTCAACTTTTGTCTTACATCAAAAAATCTAAACATAGTATGTAAATTATTTTATAAAGTTAGAGTAGAAAGGATAGCTTGCAAATACTTACCCAAAACTACAAAATGTACTCTCAATTCATTTAAAATGGGGGTCATATGCTTTCCTTTCATTATTATACTTAAAACTGAAGGGTTTAAGCAGTCTCCACTAAAAATCAAAAGCGGATTCAGGAAACAATATTTTCACAGCTGTTGCAAATCTAAAAAAATAATTTTATGTCCTGTAATTGTATGCCTTCATCAAAAACAAAGTATTTTAAATAGCAATATAAAGATTCTTTCTTAAAATTAGAATAAAAATGAAAGAACACAAAAGCATTTCAAATGAGATCATGTCCTATAACCAACATACATCACCTTTTAACATATTTGCATTCTGAAAGGATAAGCTAAAAAACAAATTTCTTAAGTAAACCATATTTTCCACTTAAATGTGAAATATATATCACAGAAGATATGCTCAAATTTTAATTTGCTATCCCTTAAAAGAAACACTTTAAAACATATGGGAAAACTCAAACTATGCTATAAAATACAAATCCTTAAATACAAATTATGTCCCCTGGGAGCAAGAATAAAGAAGATTTGCCAGACATCTTGCTAGGTTCTTTAGAGTAACTTTATGGTATCAAGTTTGATGTAAAATAATGCCTCTGTGGAGCTTTATAATCTAATGTTCCAATTGTAAACAGATCTCCTCAATCTCATTACTGAATACTTCCTTTACCCTACCACCTCCCCTTGATTTTCACTGGAATCTGAAATCCTTCTCCTAAGGAAATTATTCCCATGCTAGCCCTCCCTAGTGGCCATTATCCACTCCTGATTCCCCATAATGTGCAGAATAGGGAGTGATGGGAGTGGGGAGGAGAGAGACAGGCATTCCCCGATGATAATTTCACACTGGAGAAAAAGCTCTCCGCTTTTTAAGGTTCAGAGTGACTGAATGAATCCATCCCTCTCTCCATAGCAGTGGGCTCTGTTATATCCAATAACAGCCTTAGCTTTGGGGACCAACCTGTATAGTGTGTTGTTGTTTTTTTAATCTGCCCAGGTGATTCTGATTTGCCCCTTTCCCCAAAGGAAACCACCATTTACTCCACCACATTCACCTGGCTTACATCTTTCCCTTTACCATCTGCTACCACCATTTTGATGACTGTAACACCCATGTAGAAACATTAGTTGGCTCCTCAACTTCAATGGCCATCTCCAGCCCACTTCAGCAGCTCACTATTGTGACTATATTTGCCATCACCTAGAATAACTCCACTTCTGAAGTTCATCTTTCATTCTAATTCCCCACTTTGTGATCAGCTTTATTGTTTGTTTCAGCCTTATGGTTCTCCTACTGCTTCTATGTAATCTCTTAGACATCATTAATACATCCAGTCCCTTATCTCTCACTTGGCTTCAGTTCCCTCCTTAGCTTCATTTCCATCCCAGATACTGTACCATCTCCTCAAGTACTTTCTTGTCAATGCTTAGAAATTTCTCATAGTTTTGGTCTCCTTGTGTCTGTCTACTATATTCAGTCTCAACCCACCATTCTTCAGTCAATTTAAACAGATGACACTCTGACCCTGGGATTCCAGCTCCCCTACATTGTCACTCTCCACAACAGCAATTCCAAATGCTCTTGAACCCCACAACCTGCTCCCAACCCTATTCCATGCAAGCCTTCTCTGCACTTTGCCCTATCATTTAACCCCTCTTTTCCTATCATTTGTGTGTGTGTATGTGTACACACCAATTCCTTCTCAAAGCCTACACACACTCTCCAGTATCTCTCCTTCTAATCGTCCTAATGCAATATACTCCCCAGATCAATGCTATTCAAAGAATGGTCCATGAACTGTTTGTTACTGGTCCTTGAGGAGATTAAAAAAAAACAACTTTCCACCAGATAGTGAAATAGCCACATCAACTAAAATCTGTTTAGTTCGACTGACACTATCTTCCTAAGCACTTATATCTCTAACCCCTTCTTTCATTTCGTGTCTCAGCATTCCTCTCAGCATTATGTTGTTTCATGCCTCCAAGTGTTTACTCTCACAAGGGCCATCTGCTGAGAATCCCATCTCTACTTCTTCCCTAACTCCTACTCTTCTACTAAAAATTAGCTAAAGCTTCACTTCTTCCAAAGCAGTAACTCTACCATCACTCCAGGCAATGATTTGAATTCCAGATTTGATGTCCCTGCCAAATGTCCACATAATATCAAAGGCATATCTCTATTCCAATACTTTCCATATTTATCATAATTATATGTTTGGATTAAATACTCTCTCCCCCACTCTACTGTGAACTCCTTGAAGTAGCTTTCTTACTCATTTTTATATCTCAGCTTTTAGTATAGTATCTGGTTATTGATAACTGTTTTATGGATGAATAAATTTACTACATTTCCTATATTCTCCAAACCTCATGATCTATATCTTTTTCATCTCAAATGACCTCCCTGGTGGGGAAAAAAAGTGGAAATTAAGTAGAATTCCCCAGTTTTATACCCACTCCCTGCCTTACATTTCTTATCATACTTCTTCCCTGAGTATCTATCCACCATCTATCTACAGTTAATTCCTTCACCCATGAACATGATGGGGGAAAAATTTTTAAGAAAAAGTCTAACATACAAGTAATTGGAATCCCAGAAAGGGAGGAGAAAGAAAATGGATTAGAAACAAGATTTGAAGAGATATGACCAACAGTTCCCCAAAGCCGATTAAAAATATCCACCCACATATTAAAGAATCTCAGTTAACCACAAGAATACACACACACACACACACACACACACACACACACACACCACCTTGGCACATCATGGTCAACCTGCTACAAACCAAAAACAATGGAAAAAATTTAAAGTGGAACAGGTGTGGTGGTGATGGCAAGGAAACATTATTGATGGCTGACATTGCAACATAAATTCTAGAAGCCAGAAAACATTAGAATGTCATTTTTAGAGTGCTGAAAGAAAAAATAATCTGTCCACCTAAAACTTTATAGTCAACAAAAAAATCATTCAAAAATGAAAAATAAGAACATTTATAGATAAAAACTGAGAAAATCCATTGCCATTAAACCTGCATTACCAGAAATATTATAGAAAATTAGGCTGAATGAATGATTCCAGATGAATGCATGAACTACGGGTAGAACTTAAGAGCACTGGTAAAGGTAGATGTGAGTCTAATAATTTTTAACTGACTGTTTAAAATAAAAATATTGATAATGTCATGCACAAACTGTAACACATTTGCAAGGAAAATATATGACAATAATAACACAAAGGACACAAGTAGGGTAATTAAAGTTCAAGTACTGTAAGGCTCCTACATTGTTCATGAAATAATAGAAGTATAATTTGAAATAGACTAGAATAAAACAAGGATATACACATCACACATTACATGAAAATGGACAAAACATGCCAAATAAGTAGATCTGCAGACTAGATTTAAAACAAAAGCAAACCCTAAAGAACCTGCTTACAAGAGGTGCATTTCAAATACAAGGATACCAAAAGTTGAAAGGAAGGGTAAAGGAAATACTATACAAACAACAACCAAAGGAAAGTTTATTTAGCTATACTAACATAAGAAAAAGGTAGACTTTAAGGCAAGAAATATTACTACAGACAAAGAAGTGCACTCTTTAATGATTAAAGTGATAACACACAGATATAAAAATCCTACATTTCTCCATATACTTCCTCAAGAAGTATAAAGTGAAAACTGACAAAAACAAAAGGGGAAATAGAGAAATCTGTGATCATAGTTGTCAAATTGAAAAGACCTCTCTCAGGGTGAAAAGACCTGTATACTGAAAAGGATAAGATGTCAGTCAAAGAAAATGAAATGACACAAATAAATAGGAAAATATTTCATGCTCATGTATTGGAAGAGTTAGTACTTTCTAAATTTCCATACTACCTAAAGTGATCTATAAATTCATTGCAATCTCTATCAAAATTCAAATTGTATAAGACAAGGGAAATTTGGGCTCAGAGTCACACAGAGGGGACAATGCCATGTGGAGAGAAAGCTAGAAATTGGAATGATACATCTGCAAACCAAAGAACACCAAAAATGGCCAGCCATCCCCAGAAGCTAGGAGAGAGGCTAAGAGTCTTCCTGCACATAGTGACTTCCTTCCAAAGAGCACAGTGTGGAATGGGTGTGGGAAGAGAGTAACTTTAAGGCAGAGAAACCCAAGAAAGGTCAATATCAATAGTGATAAATCATGTCGATAACAGACACCCATAAGATGATGCGATGAAAATGGCACTTTACCTCTAATGGTCTTCCTTCCAAAAACTCATAACCTTGTTCTAATCATGAGAAAAATATCAAACAAATCCCCACGACATGCTACAAAATACCTGACCAGTATTCCTAAAAACTGTCAAAGTCATCAAAAACAAAGAAAGTCTAGAGCAGGGGTCAGCAAACTCTTGAGACGGAAGAGCGAATCCTGTCCCTCACAACAATTTAAAAATTATTCGAGAGCCATAAAACAAATAAAATCACCATTATGTGAATAATGTCCTTTAAAAATTTTATAAATAAAACTATGATAGTTTTATTTTCATTTCAATTTTACTTCAGAGCCACATGTACGTACCCAAAGAGCCACATATGGCTCGTGAGCTGCAGTTAGTTTGCCAACCCCTGGTCTAGAGAAATAAAATAAAATTTAAAGTAAAGTTTAACAAAATTAAAATAAAGCAATGGCCAAGAATCAATAGAATTCTATTGATTACATTCACCACTAACACCACCACCATCATATTCAATTTCAAAGCCACCATTCAGAGCCATTCTACCTGCTTCGTATACCAGCACTTCTCATTCTCTTCCATTCAAAAAGTATTCAGTATTCACTATGTAGCAGACACTATTATAGCAAAAATAAAATCCCTGTTCTGAGTAGTTTACCTTCCCATGTGAATGCAAACACTGTAGTTCTTAAAGACAATCAAAGGTGTATGCAGGTTCCTACCTGATTCTCAAAATACAATTCCAAGTACACAACCCAGCATGTCCAGGACTAGACAGCCTTCACTGAAAACATTTGGGCACATTAGCCTACACGTACAAAAGGGTACTTAATGGCCCCCAAAATGGCCAGCACCACAACATTCTTCCATACAGAAGCCACAGAATTTAAAGAACAGAATTTTCTTCTCAAGATAGAGGAGAGCTATCCAAGTACAAAAGAGTTGGTAAAGAAAAAAAATATGTTAAAATACAGGAAAGAAAAAGGATTTTGGGGAGATGCAATTTGCCCAACTATTTGCTATTTGCTTTTACCTGCAAAGTCAGTGAGTATCTCAAATTCAACTTATTTAGTTCCTTTTCCAACACTAATTCTTATCACACCTCTCCAGAAATAGTTCAATGCTCTTGCTACCCAGTATTAAACAACAGAATTATTGTAGATCCCCAGTTCTGTGTCTGTACACCCACACATTCATAAACATATCATTCAGCAGCCATCTCTTGTTCACTGTATCTGCTATATCTCTCAAATCCATCTGTTCCTTTCAATTTTCATTGCCCCACCTTAGACTTATAACTGTACTAGTACAAAGGGTCTCCAGAGTTCTCCCCTTAATAGAGTTTGCCCCATTCTAATCTTTCCTACTCAAAACCCCCCTCAATATTTCCAAAACATCTCTTGGGTCATGTCACAAACACCTTTTTGATCATTCTTAAAAACCTTGACTAGTTCTCCAAATATTAGTCCAGCGTTCAAATTTTCTACAACCCCAAGTTTTATATCCCACTACTCTTTACCACACTGCCTTACCTTAGCACACGTTGTGTTTTACCATTTCCTGGTATTTTCCATCTTTAAATCAGGAGAAAAATGTCAGGTGCATGGAGCCCAACATCCTAACTTTAAAAAAAAAAAAGTAAATAAAGCCCAGGGAGAAGGTTAAAGTGACTTGCCTCATGCCACCAAAGTAGCAAAATCAAACAAAAAAATCTGAACCTAGATAAACGTAGTTCCCCTAAACACTAATCCTGAAATGTTCTTTCCAATTTCCACCTATCCACAACATCCTATCCTTTTTTTAAATTCCAAATGCTTTCCTTGGTCACTTCAGGGTTACAAGTTTGTAACAATCTTTGCAAAGAAGAAAAAATGTGCCAAAAAAATTAAGGTTCCTGACTAATAGTACTTACACACGTCGCACTGACCCCTGGCAATTTTAAAATACAGAAAAGGAAAAAAAAAACAACTGGCAGTTATTAAGTGCTTACACAAACTATGCACAGTGATAGATGTTTTGCATAAATTACCTCGCTTAATCCTGATAAGGAACAAAAACAATTTCCATTTTACAAATGATGAAATAGGTCCTAATGGAAAACCTGGTGACCCTCGTC
Source organism: Hipposideros armiger (assembly GCF_001890085.2). Classification (NCBI taxonomy): domain Eukaryota; kingdom Metazoa; phylum Chordata; class Mammalia; order Chiroptera; family Hipposideridae; genus Hipposideros; species Hipposideros armiger. Next base: position 486,512 of record NW_017731529.1, read on the forward strand.
CCTAAACTTCCTAGGACACGAGATCTCAAACTAAAAGAGCTCATGGTTCTGGGAGTGTACTCAAAACTCATTGCTTTGCAATCTTGCTAGGCAAACATTTTTGTCTATGAACCTCGCACATATCCTCAGTAAGGATTTTATCCCCTTTACAGAAAAATAGGCCACCAGTCAAGAACTCTTTAAATAAAACCTATTCTGCACCCAGTTCTATGGTTCTGCCCCTCCACCAGGAAAGATTCTTCAGTTCATCCATTAATCAAGGTAAACAGCCTTCTTCCAGGCACTTGTGTGTGGAGTTGTGTATGAAAAGAATGAAATAAATACAGCCCTTGCCCTCAAGGAGATTACACACCTGCCTTCACTCCCATCCTTGTCCCACTATTTCCAGTCTTTGCCACAATCCTGATGGCCCTTTCCTGATTCTACCATAGTCATCACGTGCCTTTCCTTTTACTTTTATTTATAACCTAGGCACTTCACAATTTTTTGTTTCTTTTTGCTGATTTACCACATGATTCTTCAACTGTAGTTTTCTACCATATCTAACATTATGACACTTGTGAAAATAAAGGAAAACCTCACTAAAATGGACTTGGAAGGCCAGAAGGGGGAGCTCTCACCCAGCACCACTCCGTGTCAATTACAGGAAGAATTGTCGATTACAGACCCCAACAGAACTGTCAACAGGAAAGAATCATCAATTATAGGCCCTAGTGAGAACAGATCCTACAAAAAATCGACTACCCCAGTAATTCAGCCACTGAGAAACCATCTCTCCAAACTCACTTTTCTCCAATGGAATTTGGTTCAAAATAACCCCTGCCATCTTCCTCCTTTTCCTCCATAAAATAACTGTTTCTCTCCTTTGCTTGTTAGACTTGCCTATGGATTTTGCCATAGCTTATTTGTCCCGAATTGCAATTCTTTGCTGTTCTGGAGTAAACCCATTGCTGCTGGTAAAATAACTGATTTTTTATTTTTAAGATGGACACCCTGAAATGCTGTCTTCTGTTGTGGTAGGGGATCTGATATTACTTGTGAGAATAGAGTTAAGGGAAAAAGAATGCTTATATTGAATTACATTTTACAGTAATTATTATGAATGATGGAATCCCAGTTAATCACTAAAGTACCCGAGAGTACTGCAATCTCTTGGAATACATCCAGTTGGTCATTTGTTCAATTGGTCCTGGATTAAATGGATACAGCTAAAAGAATACAAGGTGACAAGTTTGATAAAATAAGAAAAACAAAACTTGAACAAGTAAGTGCACATTAAAGAAATTGAAATGGTGGCCAAAGATCTCTCCTTCCAAAAAGCTATAGGCCAAAAATGTTTAACAGATGAGTTGCACAAAGCTGTTCAGTTTATCACATGAGGCAAATCATGATTTCAAAACCAGATAATAACAGTAAAAGAGAAAAATTGTATACTCATTTTATTTATGAATTTGGGTATAAAACCTTTTAAAATACCTAAATCCAATAGTACATTTCAAAATTGCATTGTTTAGAGTTTATCCGAAGAATATAAATATGGTTTAGCGTAAGAAAAAGCTGTCAATTTAATTCACCAATTTAACGTATTGATATAAAAAATTGAAATGATTATAGCAAAAAAGTCTTTGATAAAGGTAAGTAGTATCCTTATAAAGTATCCTTATAAAGATATAGGGAATAAAGGGACCTTCCTCAGCTTGGTGAAACAAAAACATAATTTTACCTAGTAATGTAAATTTAAATATGTTCCCTGTAAGATCAGAAATAAGACAAGGCTGACCCCTACCACTACCACTGATTAACAAATTATGGGAGGTCCTGGAAAACACTATAAGAAAAAGAAAAGGAAAAAGGGAGCAAGGGGGAAAGAGTGCAAGGGAGAAAATAATTAATGAAATATAGCAGATTATGAGAATAAATGATAAAACTCACATGATATCCTCCAAAGACACAGAAAAAGCACTTGACAAAAACCCAGTGTCCATTGAGCAATAAAAATGAGAAGTAGAAATGAGCTTGATACAGGGAATCTTTGTCAAGATTAACTTATAGTTAACACGGTACTTAACGGTAAGAATATGAATGCTTTCCCCTAAAATTAGAAAAAAAGCAAAGATGTCTACTCTCACCACTTCTATCCAGCATAAAACTGGATATTCTAGCCAGTGCATTCAGGCAAGAAGAAACAAAAGACATCCAGGTTGTAAAGAAAGAAGTAAAACTCTCCTTATCTGTATATACGATCCTGTCTGTAAAAAAATTCTAAGGAATCCATATACAAGAAAACTATTTGAACTAATAAAGGAGTTCAGCAAAATCACAGGATACAAGGTCAATTTACAAAAATCAATTCTGTTTCTATATACTACCAACAATCAACCATGAAAATGAAATAAAACAATTCCACTAATAGGATCAAAAAGAACAAAATATTTGGGAATAAATTTAACAAAAGAAGTGGGAGACTTGTACACCAAAAATTATAAAATGCTGTTGAAAAAAATTAGAAAAGATCTAAATGAATAAAGACATTCCATATTCATAAATCTGAAGATTCAATATTGTTAAAATTTCAGTTCTCTCCAAAATGATCTATAGATTCAGTATAACCTGTCGAAATCCCCACATGCTCTGCAGAAATTGACAAGCTGATCCTCTAAATTAAATCTGGACCCACTTGGAGTCATTGACTCCCATTTTTCCTAAGTATGAGTCACACTTTTCTGTATCTTTGCAGGTCCAGTAATATTTAGTTGGAAACTAGACATTATATAATATCTTGTAGTGACTTAGAATTCTGTTGTGTTCATTTGCAGATTGTCTTTTTGTTCTACTGTTCATTTGCCTGATTCTAAATTTCAAACTTAGTCTTCCTTGCATCATACAACTCCTGATATATCTTCATATATTGTTCGTGTGTGTGTGTGTGTGTGTGTGTATACACAGAGGGTGCCAAAAAAATGTATACACATTTTAAGAAAAAGAAAAAAAAAAAACTAAGGCCGGCCAAGTGGCTCAGTTGGTTAAGAGCTTGCTTAGGAGCACCAGCTCTGAGCAGCAGGTCCGTGGTTTGGATCCCACATTAAGGGCCAGTGACACTGTGCCCTCTACAGCTAAGATGATGAACAACAGCTCAACCTGGAGCTGGGCTGCGGTGAGTCACCGGCGATGGCGTAGGCTGCAGCCCCTGTTGCAGTGGGCTGCTGTGAGCTACATGAGTGGCTGGCAGCCAGTGTGAGCGGCCGGCAGCCGGCGAAAGCTGCCGTGAGCCGCCGTGAGTGGTCAACCAATGGCCTGCGATGGATTGCCTCACCTGGGAAGAGCACAATGATCATACCAACATGGACCAGTGAAGCGACATCCTCGACAACTAGACTCAAGAACAAAAAACAGTAATTTGTCTACCTGTCTGTTCCCCTTCCCTGATTCCCCAATGCTGTTCCCCTCCCCCAATTCCCCAATAAAATCTTTAAAAAATTTTTAAAAATTATATCAATTGTAATATTCAATATATACTGTTAACAAAAAATGAATACAAGTCATGTTTGACTTCTGCAATTACAAGAGGTACTCAAAGTGGTTGCCATAAGCGTCCAGCCACTTCTTCTAATTATGGCGAACTACTGCTTGAGCATAGATAACATCTCTTAAAATATTTTTTGGCACCCCATACATATATACATATATACATGTAGCTTTATGGCCCAGTATGGAGTTGAACTTCCTAAATGTATACATTCTGTAGTTGTAGAATCCTGGGCATACACTGTCACAATTTATTGTCCTATATCAATCTACATTATTGAATTTTTTTTAACAGTTTGATCTATTAATTTTTGAGAAAAGTATGTTAAAATCTCCCATTATGAACATGAGTTTATCTGTTTCTTCTTTTAATTAAGTTTTGCTTTATATATTTTGAGGTTATATTATCAGGTAGCTTCCTAGTAAATGAAAGTTTTTATCACCACGAAGTGTCTCTCATCTCACACTGATGCCTCTTAAAGTCTATTTTTTGTGATATTAATAAATCTATTAAGTTAATATAGTATGGAATATATTTTGTCATTCTTCCCACATTTTTGTATCTTTATATTTAAATCTATCTCTTATAAACAGCAATGTGTAAAGCTTTTAATTTTAAAATAATTGCAGATTTACAGGAAATTGAAAAGATGTTACAGATGGTTTCTATGTACTTTCACCCAGTTTCATCCAATAGCTGCATCTTATATAACCATAGCACATTATCAAAACCAGGAACCTGACATTGATAAAATGTGTGTGTATAGATCTATGTCATTTCATCACATGTGCCGTTTTGTATGATTACCACTGCCATCAAGATACAGAACTATTCCATCATCACAAAGATCTAAACAGCCAAATGTACAAGATGACATAGCCAAATGATATTAGGTAGCTTTTGTCTGTGCTCTCCCACGCTAAGCCCTCGTGTGGCGTGATGGCACAGCAATGAAGTGGCCGTGTTGCCAGACATGTGCTAGGACCACATTCAGGAATGTCTGTCTGGTTCTAGGGATGCCTATGTCAGTAGAACCCTGTTCCTGCTTCCCTCTGTGGTGGCTTCATTGTCAGGCAGGCTTTCTTTATGTGGTAGGAAAGAGGGCTGCATGAAGCTTCTTATGGCTCCCATCAGCTACAAGTAGCAATTCTAGAGAAAAGAGCCAGGCCTTCTTTATCTTGGTCTCCAGGCTAACTACTAAAAGGACACAGTCATGTCCCTGACTGGACCAGTCACTATATCTAAGGGATGGATGCTTTGATTGCCCAGGCTAGGTGGCAGGCCCACCTTTATAGGATGGGAAATGGGACCCCATAGTTGTAGGCCCTTCCCCCGCCAGAATCACATGGAGAGGGAGAGGGAGAGAGGCAGCTCCTAAAAGGAAAAGTGGTCCTCTGTTACCAGAAGACGGGCAGGTAGAAACAATATCTGCCTCTGCACCAGTGATTTTGGTACATATACTGGGTTGAGAATCACTGTTCTACACATTCTCCCGCAGAATCATCTCTTCTCAGGGCTTAAATTTTCACTTCTACCAGGAGGATTCTCAGACACACATCTTGAGCCCTAATCTCAACTGAATTTCAGACCTGACATTTATCAGTATCTGCAGGACTTCTTCCCTAAGAATTCTCATTATCACCTCAATTTAACACATCTAAATCCAAGCTAATTACTTTCCCACCAAACCAGCCTCTCTGGCTTTTGATATTTCAGGCAATGTTCTAATCATTATTCAGCATCCTAAATATAAAACTCTGGAGACATTCTTAACACCTCCTATTGAGTCCTCTTCTGTAAAGTCTTCCACAATTTGCCTTTTCCTTTCCCACTGCTGCTTATGGTCTCCAGGCTCTTAGGGCACTATTCCTCTCATTCTAATCTCTACCTTATCCATTCTATACATGATACCAGGCTAATATTCTCAAAATATGCTAGACTTTCACTTCCAAAATTAAAAACAAAATCAATTTTCTCTATTGTTCATAAGATACAGTCCAATACTTAGCCTGGTGTTTCAATATCTGTTATAATCTGGCTCCAACCCATTTTTTCAATCTACTTTATTATTTGCTTATCCAAACCCTCTGATCTAGCCAAACTGATGTACTTATCATTTTCCATAAATACTATGTCCATTTGAACTCTCCTCTTGTACTTTTGTTCATACTGATGCTGCTGCCTTGAACGTTCTTCCCGTTCTTTTCTCCTTATCTAAGTTCCACCTCTTTTCTTGACGCCATACCTCAAATTTTATTTCTCCCTGAATGAAACCTTTCTTTATACCTTCAGCAATGTGCTGGATCCTCCCCTATGGACAGTCTGGCCACTACTCATTTAGAAACAAAGTGGGAGCCCCTCCTTTTTGTAGTCACATAAGTCGCTGTGTATCACAAGCCAGCTCAGCTCTACTCCCAGCTTCCACATCTCTCCTCTTGAAGGCAGGTAGCACACTAGAAATCCCCTAAGGTGGGAAGTACACTAGAAATCTCCAGATCTGAAAATCAGCCTTGTTGCCAAAGGCCAGATGCCTGGTGTAGGCAAGTTTGTATACCAATGTGGTCATTGCATTGCAGCTCTTCTCTGCTCCCAAGAGCGCTGGCATGGTCCATATCACCGAACTTCTGTTCCAAAATTTTTTTCAGCTCTCCAGTTCTTTCTGGAAAATGGAGCCCGGCTGTGTATCTCAGTCTACTTCTCTGTGACCCCAGAATCTTGCTAAGCTTTCATCAGCCTGCTTTCCTGTTCCCCTGTCTGCTAGGAGACTCACTCTGAACAGACTTCACTCACAGATGATACGGCCATCCTGTATATAGTTTACCATTTCTACTTCTGTTACCGTAAGTTTCTCTTAGGCAGGGTTTATGTTATTTGACTTTGTATCCTCAGCAACTAGCACATAGTAGGTATGAGTCAGGCTTCTTTGAACCAAAAAAAAAAAAATCTCCACTAACTACATTAAAGCCCATGAATATTTAGGCTAATATAAATCACACCAATTTTGTCCTAGCTCTTTGAACACAACATAATGGAAGTTAGTTTCCCATCAAGAATTAAGTCTCCTTGTTCCAGTTCTGTCCAGACTTTCTTCTTCCTTACCAGCCCCTACTACTCATTTCCCAGAATGCCTTACTGTCAGGCATGAGTTATTACATGTAGCATTTGCCCTCTTAGATTGATATCTGTTTGGATGGCTCTGAGAATAGAAACTGTGTCATCTAAAAACACCAGACATTCAATAAATTTTTGTTGATGATAATATGAATTTATTGTATAAAACTGAAATGCTCCATTGTCTTTTAGTCTTATAATGAAGCATTATCCAACAATCTTTTAATGTGAGTTTCTTCTTCCTCAGTGTATCCCTCAATTATGCCAAACCCAGATGCATCCTCCAAATGTGGAGTACTCCCCTGTCTAAATACCTAAGAACTTTTCATTGCAATTATAACTATAGAATAGCAACAAAGATTAGATTCACAAAAAGGACAGAGTTATTATTTCCTTTTGATGTGCAAAAAAAAAAAGTCAAGTAATAATAAAACAAAGGTCTTTTCTTTTGAATTTCTGAATATATCAACTTTGATTTCTGTTTTATCTATTTTATGTATCTTTCAGACCTGGTCTAAAAGCCTATTGTTACACCTTTTGTCTTATTAATATTATATAAGGTAGGAATTGTCTTATATCTGCCATTTGGACCACAAAGTCAACATAGATTATTAAAGCAGTCATTTAATTTTAAAAGTAGTAGAGACCCAATGAATTTAAATATAATATGAAGGCATAATAAAGTTGCTTTTACTTTAATCAGGTTATTATTAGAGACTTTATTTTAGAGGTTAGTTCCAATTATCTTGAAGTAACAAAAAAATGATTGTGTACATTTTTGAGGGAAGGATGAAGAAACACAATTATTTTTGCCTGGATGGAAAAAACCTGAAAGGTGACTTGATAGGATTCTTTAAGGATGTAAGGGTTACTGTAAAAAGAATGAATAGTGGCCTCACTTTACCCACAGTCATGCAACAAATCAGTACAGCTGGTGATGGACTCAAGCACTGGCAGTTCTGAAAGAGCCAGAGGAACTGCGGCTGCATTTGTTGCCAAACTAGAAGTCAGACACACTCTCCTTCTGCCAGACAATAAGAACAGAGACATCAGGTAAGTTCTTCCAACTTCCACAGAAATGGAGAGGACAGAATGAGCCAGACAGAAGGGGCTGGAATCCATCCTAGCCTGATGTTGAAACCTTCATCTCCCAGTCCCCTGGAGGGTTCGTCTTATTCCCCAATTCCCTCAGGGAGGACAAACCTAGATCCTCTATGCCTTGGAATAAAGAGACACTGCCAATCTAATTCTCTCCCCATTTCTGTCAGAGTTTAAACGACTTAGCTGCTCCATCATCTTGGAAAGCCAGTTTTTATTTTAACTCATTTATCTTACTTAAAGTCTGGCAACAAATGCTATTTATTCCCTATATTCACTAAGGAACTGGAATTAAATTGCTCCAGGGAGAAATGTAAAATATACATAAAGAACAATGCCCTGACTGAAAAGTTTGTTGGATGCAAGGACAGGTGATTGAGAGAAACTGTAGAATCTATTTTCCAAAACCAACCTTGAGGAAAAAACACAAGCCATGTCCTGAGCTGGCACCCCTAGTGGGAGACTCTGAATATCCTTTACCACCCTCGATGCATCAGGATTTCAGTAATTACGTTGAAAACTCAAGAGTTTAAATGCCTCAGTCCCCAAAGTCAGGCAATGATGTTATTGTGTAGGCCTTTATTTCTTCAAGAAATTATTTTATTAACATATTCTAAGGACCTAGATATTTTAAACCTGGATTTTATTTTTAAGTATTGAACTGCGATCAACAACCCTGGATTCTTACTAAGGACTCTTGGAAAGATTGTCTAGACTCTTCTCATTTGCAAAAAATCAGTATATTTCCATTCATTTGCACTTTTTAACCACATTCTATCCCCAGGTGCCTTTTATTTCTATAATCATGCCCTTTTATTATTAAAGCAACATCTATCTTTACTTATCCACTGGTTCTTTCCTTGTTTTCCAAACATGTCCTTTGAAAGGCAAACACATACTTACCGGAAGCTGCCATTCTGTAGCAACTGTCCTGTCTCTGTCCTTATCTCATAGCGGTGGTGCCGCCTGCTTCTTCCATTCCTTATATTCACTGCTCCATTACAACTTAGGGGTTACGCCTTGCATTCATTAGATACACCAACTTCCCACAATCACTTCTCACAATAAGGTATTTTTCTAAGTCCTTTTCTTCCTTCATACCTCTGGGACAACATACAGCTCCCTCCCTGAACCTGACCCTGCCTCTTGCTGTGACACTGCATTCAGTGGATTCTTCCTGCCTGTCTGGCTATCCCTTCTCCATCCCTCTGTTGACTGACTCTTTGCCTCAACCCCACCTCTTATGTTGACCTCAGGACTTAATCTTCATCCCTCGGCCATTTTTCCTTTCTACACTTAGCCATTTCTAGAAACATGTCCATCCTCAAGGCTTCCTTGACCCCTGTTTTGCTTCTGATTTCTACATTTACATCTCCAGTTCTAACCTGTTACCTATTCCAGTATTTTCAATTGCTCAAGTCTACCAGGGAAAGCTCCATTTTATAATTCCTCAGATTAAGAAATTTAAATTCACCTTTTACTCTTTTTTTCTCATCCCTACCCTGCCTATATTTTTTCCTAATAGTAAGCAATTTGGAAGCCCACTCGTTCAGAGATGGGCCACACCCATGTAGGGCTACTCATAGAAGCAGGAGTTTGGGAATCGTACTGTGTGAGTGTGGAAGGGACCATTACCAGTCTACAGAGCAGCGGTTCTCAACCTGTGGGTCGCGACCCCTTTGGGGGTCGAACGACCCTTTCACAGGGGTCGCCTAAGACCATCGGAAAACAGAAAGATATTTACATTACGATTCATAACAGTAGCAAAATTACAGTTATAAAGTAGCAACGAAAATAATTGTAAGGTTGGGGGTCACCACAACATGAGGAACTGGATTAAGGGGTCGCGGCGTTAGGAAGGTTGAGAACCGCTGCTACAGAGTATCAGTCTATGGACACTCTTTGCTAAGACTGAATCAGTGGAAGCCTGCGAGGTAAGGATATAGCATCAAGAGAGAAAGTCAAATTGACACAAATTTAAAAGTTTAATGCTATCAAACTGGCCACTATGTGGGGAAACAGAAACTTGCATAAATATCCAGCCTGTGTGTACTTTGATACAGCCACTTCGGAAAGAAATTTCAGTGCCTCTTACAGATGTGAAAGCATATACATCTATGTCCCAGCAATTTTACTTCTTCATGTATACTTTAAAAATATATACCCATGTATAGGAAGAGGGCATGCTTAAGAATTTCATGGCAGCATTGTAATATTAAAATAATCTAAATGTCCCAGCTAGAGAATGGCTTAGTAAACTGTGATATGTCTATTACTCTAGAATACTATGTAAAAGTACAAATTGAAGTACACGTGTACTAACATAGAAGCCTCTGCAAAGACACAGTGTTGAGTAGGAGGAGGAAAGGCATGTTGCAGAATGATGCATATATCATTTCTATAAACACATTCACATACATAAACAACACTGAAACACTACCTGTTTTTACAGGGAGATGTAAATATGCTCGTACGATTGTGTAATAGAAGATCTACACAGCAAACTGATATGAAGGGTTATTTCTGGAGAGGCAGAAGAGGACTGAGGCTGGGATGGTGGTCAAAGAGGACTTTATCCCTACCTGCAATGTAATTTTTTTAGAAGAAGGAAAAGTTATGTTTGTATTAGTTATGTTATTATTAGAGAGACAGATAGGGAGAGACAGCGGGAGAAAAGGAGAGAGAGGAAGAATGAGAGATAATAATGAGAGAGAAATAAGGAGAGTGAGGGACAGAACCAAGAGGAACCAGAGAATGAAGCAAAGGTGGGAAATGGAATAGCCGGAAATAAGCCAGGGCACAGACGGGTCAAAGCACAGTTACGAAATGGGTACTGCAGACACAGCCTGTCCACTGCAGTGTTACTCCGGCATGTTTTTCAGCATACTTGGCAGGCCCAGAAGTGTCCTCAAAGGAACCAAGTTGTGTTGGAAGGAGTGACTACTGCAGACAGGGTGGTGGGAGCAGCAGAAGGAAATAGGGCGAAGAAGGCAGTAGCTGACTAGGGCCTGGTTATGGTGTGGTGCAGATTAGGTTTAGATCAGGGCCGTGGTTGGCTAGAAAGAGGTTTAGTCAATGGGCAGGAGGTCTCAGTAAAATCCACAGACAAGACAGGCTGGGGTTTGGCTAATGGGGACGTGTCCTGTGTGCATAGAAGGCAGGAAGTGCTCTATAAAGCCAGAGTTAGATGCAAGTTTCATGAATAATAGTCAATGAGTTTTTTATTTCCATGCGAGATTGAAATACCTGTTGCTTATTAACTTGCTTTTACCTTGGAAAGTTCAAATTGTTTTCTAAACTATCCAAGAAGGTGAGGTAATGTTTTGACCTTAAAACCCTCTTAAATTTCTCCCGGATTCTTACCGGCACAGGTAGGAGCCTCCTCCACTTGGAATATTACAATAGCCTAAGAAATGGCTTCACTATGTCTTCACTCCAATGCATCCTACATACCATTGCCAAATTAATTTTCTTAAAGCATCACTTGCCTCTTATTAATTCACTTAAGAAATGGCAGTGGTCCCCTTTTGCCCATCAGCTATCTCAACCCAGCATCAGGATCAAACTCCTTTGTTTGGCTCTAAAATCTCTAATGTGAAGCGGGCCATTCTTAGCTAACGTTAAGTCCCACTCTACCCATAACTTGCATCATTGATTCCTCAGAACACTGGGGCTCAGGCTCCAAGTCCATTCCTTCAAAAGTATAGGAAGTCTAGATAGATAGATAGATAGATAGATAGATAGATAGATAGATAGATAGAGAGAGTAAATAAAGTATAGGAAGTCAGTGGTAGACAGCATAGTCCTTTGCAGTATCAGCTTTCCAATATGATCTCAAATCATGTACATTATTGTCATCCAAAAATAATTGTTAGGTTTTCTACTGCTCACCTACTACTCTCCTTCCTTTCCTAAGCCAAAGGAACCTTGTCATTTATCCTACTTCTGTGACGTCGCCCACACCACTGTCACCCCAGCCTTTCTTTCTTTTCTTCGGTTCAGGCCAGGTTCTTTATGCACTCCGCTCTGTGACTTTGCTCCTACTATTAACCAACTCCACAAACACCGCCCCCTCTCCTCCATCTCTCCAGATTCTACAAATACCTACTTCCGGTTCCATTTCTACCATGTAGCCTTTTCTTGACAGGTTGATCCTGTCACTAAATTCCTCCAGTATGTATATACATCAGAAAATAACCCTAATATATATTTTATTGTCCTTTATAATTTCATATCTGTATGTGTTCATCTCCCCAGTGTAAGTAACTTAGAAGGAAGAATCATATTGTTAATTTTATTGTATTCTCTCTAGTCTTTAACACAGTGTTTTGTTTATAGTGGACACTGAATAAGTATTAGATGACGGATTGACTTGATGTATCCTATACTTGTGCATAATTATTCTTTACATATGATATTAATCATGACCTCTTTTGGGTGGCAAATGGTGATAACCCAAATCAAGTTGGCTCAATTTAAAGGGATTGAAGTCATCTAACTGAAACTATAAGTGTAGTTTGATTTAAGGCAAAGCTGGATTCACGTGCTCTAATAACATCATTAAGAACCAATCTTTCTACCATTGCATCAGAAGAATAAAATACCTAGGAATAATTTTAACCAATGAGGTAAAAGACCTACAAACTGAAAACTATAAGATGCTGATGGAAGAAATTGAAAAATACATGAATGAAAGATGTTCATATATTAGAAGAATTAATATTGCTAAAATGTTCATACTCCCCAAAGCAATCTACAGATTCAGTTCAACCCCTATCAAATTCCAATGGCATTTTCCAAAAAAAAAAAAAAATAGAACTAGCAATTCTAAAATTTGTAAGGTACCACAAAAGATAGTGAGGAGTCAAAGCAATCTTAAAAAGAACAAAGTTGGGGGCATTGTGCTTCCCATTTTCAAACTATATTACAGTGCTAAGTATTCAAAACAGATATTGGCATAAGAACAGACACATAGATCAATGAAACAAAATAGAGAGCCCAGAAATAAACCCACACATATGTGGTCAATTAATTTGTGACAAAACAGCCAAGAGTATACAGTGGGGAAAGGACAGTCTCTTCAATAAATGGTGCTGGGAAAATTGGACAGCCACATGCAAAAGAATGAAACTGGACCACTGTCTTACACCATACACAAAAGTTAACTCAAAATGGATCAAAGACTTGAATGTAAGCACTGAAACCATAAAACTCTGGAAAATATAGGAGGTAAGCTCCTTGATATCAGCGTGGTGATAATTTTTTTAATCTGACACCAAAAGCAAAAGCAAAAAAAGCAAAAGTGAACAAATGGGATGGTATCAAAAAGTTTTCATACAGCAAAGGAAACCATCAGCAAAATGAAAAGGCAACATATGGAATGGGAGAAAATATTTGCAAATTTTATTATATGATAAGCAGTTAATATCTACAATATAAAGAACTCATACAACTCAACAGCAGAAAAACAAACAATCCAATTAAAAATGGGCAGAGGATCTGAGTAGACATTTTTTTTCCAGATAAACAGATGGCAAGATGTACATGAAAAAATAACCTCTGTAATCACCAGGGAAATGTAAATCAAAATAAAATAAAATCACCTCACACTTATTAGAATGGCTATAATCAAAAAGACTAGAAATAACAAGTAATGGCAAGGATGTGGAGAAAGGAATTTCTTGTGCACTGTTAGTGAGAATGTCAATTGGTATAGCCACTGTGGAAACTATTACGGAGTTTCTTCATAAAGTTAAAGAATAGAACTACTGTATGACCTAGTAATTCCACTTCTGTGTATTTATTTGAAGAAAATGAAAACACTAACTCAAAGATATATGCACCCCCATGTTCATTACAGCATTATTTACAATAGCCAAGATATGGAAGCAAGCAAAATGTCCACTGATGAAGAAACTGTGATAGATGCATGTGTATGTGTGTGTGTGTGTGTGTGTGCATGCACACACACACAGTGGAATATTATTCAGCCATAAAAAAGAATGAAATTTTGCCATTTACAACAACATGGATGGAACTTAAGGGCATTATGCTAAGTAAAATAAGTCAGGAGAGAAAGACAAATGACATATGCTATATATGTGGATCTCACTTATATGTGGAGTCTAAAAGAGAAAACTAAACTCACAGATACATAAAACAGACTCGTGGTTGCCAGAGGCAGGGGGTGGGGGTTGGTAAAATAAACCAAAAGATACAAATTTATAGTTTTAGAATAAAAAATCATGGGGATGTAATGTACAGCATGACAACCATAGTTAATAATACTGTATTGTATATTTGAAAGTTGCTAAGAATAAATCTTAAAAGTTCTCATCACAAGAAAAAAAATTCTGTAACTATGTATAGCGACATGTGTTAACTTACTGTGATTATTTTGCAATACATAAAAATATTGAATCAGTATGCTGCACACCTGATTAGGTGCTGTACACATCTAATATAATGTTGTATGTTAATTGTACCTCAACAAAAACAAAAATTAAAAAAGAATCAATCTTTCTCTATCTCTCCGTTCTGATATTTTCTGGTTTGGCTCTCATGCAGCCAAGAAACTCCAAACTTTCATTTTATCACCCTAGCAACCCAAAAGAAAGAAACTCTTAATATTAAGTTGAAATATATAAATTGCATTTATGTAGGTCAAAAATTGTTGAATAATGGCAATTTCATATGTTTTAGCAGTTCCAGAAAAAGTCCCAAGGCCTAAAGTTCATTGGTTCAGCTTCGATTTCATACCCATGACTAAACCAATCATTGTGGCCACTAGAATGTAGTACTCTGATTGGCCAGGTCTGAGTTATATGCCCCCTCATGGGCTGTGTGACAAAAAGTGAGAGAAGGCTGATTTCGCAAAGGAAATTTAAGGTGCTATCATCAGGGGAAAATGACAATAAAGACAGAGGAGGCAAAACACCGGATGCCCACTGTGCGTATCACAGATGCCAAACGTGGAAATTTGTCACGAAGATAACGAAGCCTAAACTTCAGGGAACCTCACTTACATGTATGTTCCTTCTAAGACCATATATCTAATTTTGTATTTAAATTTTTGGATTCCTTTTCTGGAAGAAAGGCCTCCAAATTATATAAGCTTTAGGACCAACAAAACCTGGAACAGCACCTAATAAAAACACTCAAAAAATATTTGTAAAATTAATAAGTGTGTTCCCAATATATTGTACTTTCTCCTGTTTTTAGTGGAAATAAACTATTTATTAGATAGTGTACTCACCAAAATATTTACAATAACATGATCTCTTTTGACACTAAAAGAAAATAACTTGATCATTCCCTTCAGATTTCCCCAACATCTCAGATCTCAGTATCTTAATGTATTTTTTGTTGCCTCTGTCACATACCCACACAGGTAAGGTTCTTTTTCATTTTTACCCCTCCTTGTACTTGACTCCCAGATGAAATCTGCCTCCCAATATCTCTTTTCATGAGATGCCAGTCCAGTTTGAGATGTGCATCTCTGAGTCCCCCTGCGGTTTCTTATAGCACCAATTTGAAGAAACTGACTAAGTAGCTCACATTCACTCTAAACTAATATTCATATTTTTAAAATTCCAAATCAAAATGAATTCTCTAAAATTACCAGAGAGATAACATGGACCGTTAGGTGGATTTTATATTGCAGTGACTCTAGGATGTGACTTGGGTTGAAACTGTACACCTATAGAGGACCTGTTATTGGGGTTGTGCCAAAATTGGGTCTGGATAACCAGAAAACATGCCCTTGTTGGGATCTCCAGCTGCATTTCCCCTTCTATTTGGCAGTCAGAGAGCCCCAGGAATGTAAATTCATGCTGTTTTAAATGTGGGAGAAGGTGAGGGAACTTAGCATGCCTGCTGCTATTCTGATTACAGCATTTGTCCCTGGGAGAGACAGCTCTAGGATGGATGCTATTTTTCTCCCCTCTCAGGAAAATGGCTTCAGCTGACAATCAGGGAAGGCCAAAGGCCATTTACAGATGCCAGTTTCTGCTTAATCCCCCAGCAGGCTTCCAAACCTGTAGTCCTTCAGATGTGGTGCTGTGTTTGACCCATTTATCCCCTTCCTCCACCTCCTGCTAGAAATACGGCATCGAAACAGGGCAGTGCAATAGTGTTGCTTTTTTTTTTTTTCCTTCCTCTTTTAATTTGTTGAAATTGTCTCTAGGCAGAAGAAGGGGGGAGTAGAAACCAGATGGTTGTAGCTAGAGTAGAAACCTACTACTGAGGAGCTTTGAAGTGCTCCAATCTGGTGGCAGTCACTATTTCCCTACAGGGAAAAGAGATGAAATAACAGAATGGTGGCCAAAGATGTCCAGAAGCCCGACCTCCAGTGTCCTGTTTTCTCTATCCTATATCCACAATCATGTAAAATGCAACTCCTTTTCCTTTATTTCTTTAAAGTACCACCAACCTTGGGCTAAAGCAAACTTTAAGTTTGGTGGTGGTGTGGGGTGGGGGTGGGGGGATGTAGTTAGTAGTAACCAAAAGGGGTTTATGTCACAGGACTTAAACAATTTACAAACGACTATTATCCATCCTCCCTTAAAGCCCCTTAGTCCGCCTGTACCTTCCTCCTCAGAATCTCAACCACTCACTAAATCCCAGAAAATCCCACCAAATCACCAGATGTGTTCCTCAACCTCTTTTTTCTACACACATGAAATAGAAAGAAAATTGAGGCTGAGGGAAATGGGAACAGTCAGAGAGATGGCTGGGAGTTAATCACTTTTATCTTCCTATATTTGGGCAGATTCAGACTACAGAAGATCCCTTCATCCTAGTCTCTGGACCATCTAAACACCTGGAGAAGAGCAGCACACCAAGGTCTCAGGTAGGAGCTGATGCCTCCCTCCCCCACTCTGTGTTAAAGAAAACTGACTCTCAATTCTTCGGTGAAGTAGTCTGCAAATGCAGCTGAGTGTCCAGCCAGACATAGATCTGTTAGGTTTTTTTCCTCCCCAACAAAACACATGGTGTATTTTTCAACACTGCTTTCCTAACTCTCCAACACTAACTAGGCGTTCAATAATTCAATTCAATTCTGGCACTATCTCCCCAGAGTTAGCGTCTGTAAACCCCACAGGTTTAAGGTCTCCACAGGACTGCCTTTATTTCACAGTCCCCAGGCTACCCACACTTCTCTCCGACTTGGCTACAAAAATTGATTCCCACAACACCCCCACCCCATTCGATAATTGCTAGAATGACCCACAGAACTTGGGGAAATGCTTTCCTTACCTGTTTATTATATAGAGTACAACTCAGGAATAGCCAAATGGAAGAGATGCATAGGGCAAGGTATAGGAAAGGGGGATAGCCAGCTTCCATGCCCTCTCTGGCCATGCCACCCTCCCAACTACTCTATATCTTCAACCCAGAAGCTCTGTGATTCCCATCTATTGGGAGTTTTTGTGGAGATTTCATTATGGGTTTTCATGATTAAATCAATCTCCAGACCCTCTCCCCAACCCCAGAAGTTGGGGGTTTGGGTTGAAAGTTTCAGGCCTCTAATCAAGGCTTGATCTTTCTGGTGACAAGGGGCTTACCACCCTTATCCTTCAGGGAATTCCAAGGGTTTTAGGAGTTCTGTGCCAAGAACTGGGGACAAAGAAATCTCTTTCTTATTATACCACAGCACCCCATTGTGTTTACCTGGCTTGTAAAAGAAATTCTCGAGTCACCCTCCCTAGAGTGTTTGCCTTCCTGGCTATATCTGGCTCTCCCTCGGGGCCTTCCATAGCTCCTTAAGAGATTGACCAAAAACCTGTGATTTGTTCTTCATTAGGCTTTTCAACACACAATTAGTTCCCCAGTGGCAGACCTCTTTATCTGTCCCCTCCTAATAAGTCATTCATGGGAACTAGTATTCTCAGAGTGTTGGAATTGAATACCCACTCTACCACTCTGCCTCCCAGAGGAATCTTAAGCTGTAAGTGGAAAGGGTAGACTTAAGTGTTCCCAGAACTCACTCCCACTCCCTTTCATGCAGGCATCCTTTTCACTTTTGGGGGCCACCTCCATTGTCCTCTGGGTCACTGATGTCCCATAAAAGAGAAGAGGGAATTTTGAGTGGTAAGGGAGGTCTGCGGCTCTTACTTGTTCAAGTTCGTATTGAGAAACTCTGAGAGCTAGGGATCTTGAGATGCTGGAAGACAAGACCAAGAGCTTTACTAATTAAAACAATGAAATGAGGACCATGTGACTGATGGCCTCCGAGCATTCTGTCCCACTGGCTTCCTGTCTCCCTCCCCACACACACTGAACAAAGACAAAAAGCAAAAACACAACCACAACACAACCTCGGGGAAACAAAGCTTTCCTCTTTTGTTATCAAGAGATCCTTTTGAAGCAAAAACCTCACTCCCTCCTAGGTTTGGGCTCTGATAATCTGTGGCCCCAAGCAGTCTCAGGTATGAGGGCCTCAAGTCCACACTGGTTGACTAGAAATCCCTGTTTAGATCCCAGCATGTGACAATGTGCTCCACTCTGATGACACTTTTCGTTTCTAATAATAGAGCAGATGAAGTAATATTCCAATTGATGTTCCCGCGGATTTGATTGGATAAGTGCATACACTGTGGAGGGGAAAGGTGGTTGTATGGATGGATCACATTAGTATTCCGGTCCTATCAATGTGCAGAGCCACGAACAACGTCAGCGGGACCGATTCCCTGCGTCTGCCAGTCCCACCACAGATTCATTTGGGATCCTCAAACAGATGAGCCCATAGAGACACGGGATCAAGGCAGCCTATTAGAGCCAATTGCCTGCTTCAGGGACTGTCGGCCCTTTCAGGCCTGGCAACGGGGGAGGGCGGGGGAAGACAAACCCAGCGCTGCTGCAGGAAGACGCTGAAGCAAGAGCGACACTCACCACCCCCCTGCACCCCCCCCTCCACTTCGCCGCACAGGCTTTGAAAGCTGCTCCCCCATCTGAATGGAAACTCGGAACCGCCGGGCGGCGCGTTCCTTCTCACCGAGCCTTGCAATCCATGTCGAGGGGAAGACGGTGCGAACCCGCGCCAGCGCTCAGCTCCCGGGACAGGGTCAGCAATGCTACTGAGCAGAACTTGATCGAGCCCCTTCCTCACTGCTAGTTGAAGCGATGCTGCACGGCACAGCCAGCGCTTCTCCGGATCTCCTTCAAGCTGAAGGTTACCCACCCGTGCAGTCAGCCCCAACCCTGTGAGTGCCTCGCCTTGGGTCCTCGCTCCGGCTGCTTGGCGGCGGCACGAAGGGCAAGAACCGGGCCGCCCGCGCCGGGGCGCACTGCACCAGCGGCTTGGGCTTGGTGGATGTGTATGCATGAGTTCTGCACCGAATGGGCGCAAAAAGCGCCCCAGCCGATCCACCCGCTCCTCGATCTTTCAGATCAGCAAGCCCCAGCTGCAGAGCGGGGAGTGGGAACGCAGGGGCAGCGGCTCCGAGAGCGCCCACAAAACCCAACGAGCCCTGGACGACTGCAAGATGGTAGGTGAAAACTGTTATTTTTTTCCTGGAGAGGAAGTGGGGGAATCGTGTATGTTAACCTTTTGCTTGAGTGCCAGCCACTCCCCCACCCTCAGCTCCTCCATGCCAATCATGTGCACATGCACTATTTTTAAATCTGCTGTCCCCCAGGTTCAGGGTGACACTCGGGTCGTAATGACCCCGCAAAGAAGTGCCATGCAAGAGTCTTGGGGCCAGCGGCTATAGGTTGTGCCTCTATCTCCTTGGAGAATGGTGGATGAGAAAGACACAGTGAACTGGCTTGCTCACTAGGGTGGGAAGGGAAGGGGAGGTGGGGGTGCTGCTCTGTGGGGAGACTGTAACAAACAAACCCAAACAGAGCGCACGGGGCGCTGCGGAGAGGATGAAGGTTCCAGTGCAGAGACTGTGGCCGGTCTTTTCATCAGGCTCCGGAGCCTGAGCAGTTCAGGGGTCCCACAAGAGGTGAATGGTTTGCCAATTACAACCTACCTTTGGCCTTTATCCCCATGCAACTTCAAATCCATGTCCTAGCTGTAACAGAGGGGAGCGGTCTGTGGTCGAGTTCCCAGCATCGCTCTCTAGTGACCTGGGAGTGGCAATGGTAACGATCCAAATAGGCTCTTTCTTGCTCTTCAGAAACTGAGTCTGAATGGGTGGGGCCAGTAGGTCTGGAAATAGAGCTTCCATGACCAGACTTATCGATGAAAAATAAATACTTGCCTTGGACTAAGAGAAATTACCATCTTTGTGCCTTAATGTTTAAACTATTTGTAAGCTTTTTAGCTGGAAATTGGCCATGAGGTAGGGTGGGGTGGGGAGTGGGGGTTAAGGTGTTAGTAGAAACCCTTGTTGATGTACACCAAAATAGGAAATTTTCTGGTGTTTCGTGAAAGAACCTCGCTTCTTTTCCAGCTTGTCCAAGAGTTCAACACACAAGTGGCCCTGTACCGAGAGTTGGTCATTTCTATTGGGGACGTCTCGGTCAGCTGCCCCTCACTCCGTGCGGAAATGCACAAGACAAGAACCAAAGGCTGTGAAATGGCCCGTCAGGCACACCAAAAACTTGCTGCCATCTCAGGGTAGGAGACTCTTGGCATGATTTGGTAATTTATATACAGGATGCATGCATGCTGACAGATATTTG
The DNA here is from genome assembly GCF_001890085.2 of Hipposideros armiger. Classification (NCBI taxonomy): domain Eukaryota; kingdom Metazoa; phylum Chordata; class Mammalia; order Chiroptera; family Hipposideridae; genus Hipposideros; species Hipposideros armiger. Next base: position 506,880 of record NW_017731529.1, read on the forward strand.
TGGTGGCCAAGGCCTCAGAAATGAACTCTGCAAATAACGGTGTTTTGGCCAATCGCCATGAGGTCAGAATTCTCTAGGGAGCTATAAACAAACTGTAGGCCAAATCGGAATCAAAGGTAGTATAATTCTTATCTATATATTGAAGATTTTGGTCAGTGATTTTTTTTTAATTAACTTTTAATAGGATGGCCACATATTGGAATTGGAAGCTTAAGATATTTTTGCAGGATGTTTGGGCATTAAACAGAAATTATATCATCATGCCTCAAGATTACTTTGTCATCTGCTGCTAAACATCTACTGCACAAAAGGCCTGTGCAGTTGAGAAAATCTTTGGTAAATCCCAGATCTACTGAACTATTTATATCATGAGATAAATTTCTATGATACCATTTAAAATAAAACCCTAAAATAAAGTCGTGGATATACATTACTCTCTTCACTATAGTGTACGAAAGGGAAGTTGTTTTTCTTGTTGTTTTTAATTTCTTGTGCTTTTTGGGGGGGTGGAGGGGGAATATAGTTGACATATAACATTATATTAGTTTCAGGTATATAACATGATTTGATATTTATATACACTGCAAAATGATCGCCACAGTAAGTCTAGTTAACATCCATCACAAAGTTAATTTTTTTTACTTGTAATGAAAACTCTTAATATTTACTCTTTTAGCAACTTTCAAATACGTGATATAATGTTATTAACTATGGTTGTCATGCTGTACTTTACGTCTGAAAGGAAAGTTTTAGCATAAGAAAACTTTTTAAAGATTGGGAAAATTCACTAACCTAACTAAACCTAAGCTGTTTATGAATCTCCTCCCCTACCCCCCAATTATTTTTACTGCATTTATGGATTCCCAAGCTTATTTTAGGTGATAATGCAGTGAGTGAAAACTTCTTTCCTGGGACCCCACCCACTTTTTCCTGATCTCTCAGTAGTATTGGAAAAACAGTTAATCATGGGTTTTGTTCACAGTTCTTATTTTCTGATAAATACATACAGAAAGGAAACAGGAATTTGTATAGAAATACAAATTAAGGGTTAGATTCATTCTGAATATAGCCTTTATCTGTTTATCTGCGTGAGTATGGCTTTATCACAATAGAAGTGCAAGCTAGTCAGACTCACTTGATAGTATTGTGGAATCATCATCTGTAGAAATTATATCTAATTTACCTATTTGAAAGACTCACTCTTTGCTATCTCTAATGCCAATAGTGTGTATAGTGACTATTACTGGGGTAAAAAGATCTGAAAGCCGTATATTGCCTCTCTTAATAACTACTTTACATTTGACAACGGGCATTTTATATCATGAAATAGATACCCATGCTAATCTCCTTGAAGTGAGAGATAAATAAAATCTCATGAACCTATTTTAGTAGGAAAAATTGAGAAGCCTTATCCTTTTTTGTTTTAACTGTTATACTGTACTTAATAGGAAGTGAATCTGAGAGTGAATCTAGGAGGCGGAGAGCAATTAAGTGTGTTTCTTCAGGAGTTGGGGAAAGAAATGCAGCTGTGATACATCCCAGACAAGAAGGGGAAAAAAAAAATCAGAAACAAAAGGGGAATAGTGATGGATTAAAAATGATAGAGAAACAATGATTCAGAAGGAAAAGCAGGTTTAGAACAGATAATGTTATGCTCAGAGCTAAGGAGCAGCACCTTTGTAAACTTTCTGTATAAGAGTATATAATAGGGTTATAGCCAAGATCCCTTAAAGTTGGAACTAAACTTGATGACATGTTCTAATCAGAGAAGGTGGACTGGATAGACAAACAAGGAGTTCCTTTTAGTCTTTGTGCTACACTTGTGAAACTGTTTAGGACACAAAGAACCTGAAACTAAGTTGAGATATGAGGATTTAAGGTGGATTTTATTTACTCTGGGGTTTGGAGCCCTTTGTGCCTTGCTTACATATTACCTGAGGGCTGATGTTATCAGGGGCAGTTTTATAAGTTAGAGGGAAAATATGTTGTTCTTAGAGCCTTGCAAGGGTAGGCCAACTCTATAAAATGTTCTAGAATAGAATTAGCATCCTTTTCCTCCTTAAAATAATAATTAAATACAGTTTAAACTTCTTTTTTAAAAAAAAATGACAGCAATATAATTGAAGGAAATCCCTTTAGCTCCTCACCATCTGGGCTTCATTAATGAAGGATGTAATTCCCCTTGGTGGAATTCCATTCCTGATACTGCTAGTTACTGGGATCTCGCTTCCATTGATTTATTTTAAAATTTGAAGCAGGGGTAAATAACGCAAAGATTCTTGGGGAATATGTAGAAAGGCTGGATTTCTTGAGAGCCCATTGTTTGCCTACACAATTCCAGTATTCACAGAATTATCTCCTGAGGGAAGAATTGATTGTCTCTATCTTATAAATGGGTCTCAGAGAGAGTAAGGAACTTGTCCAAAGTCATACACCTAAGAAGTGGAACCACTCTGCTTCAGCCTACGTTTGCATGCTTTTGAGATCCACCATCTTTCCTCTATATAGCGCTGCCATTTAAAAATGTAATAACGTAGAAAGGAATGAAGTACTGAGACATGCTAACATATGGATGAACCTCCAAAAAAGCATGTTAAATGAAAGAAGCCAGTCACAAAATACCACATATTACGTGATGCCATTTCATATATGAAATGCTTAGAGAAAGCAAATCTATAAGAAAGAGAAAGTATATTAGTCTTTGCCTAGGACTGGAGGTGGGAGCAGGAAGACTGCAAATGAGCTTGTGGGGTCTTTTTGGGGTGATGGAAATGTTCCAAAATTGAATTGTGATGATTGTGCAATTGTATGTTTACTAAAAATCATTGAATTGCATGCTTAATATGTATGAATTTTATGATATGTAAAGCATACCTCGATAAGTGTATTTTTAAAGGTGCGATCACCATCACTATAACACTTGTCTTTTGTAGCATTTGTTCTTATCTACATATGTAACTTTTAATGAAAGGCTATGAGCTTTAAGGGATGGAGAAAAATAACTTCACTCTTCATGCATTTATCAAAATGCCTACCTGATAAGTGGCATCTAAGCTCCAGGTTTACTCTGTGAAGGAATGCAGGTGAGGGGAAGGAGTAAATGAATTTACTCATTTCCTGCCAACACAGACCACACTCCTTTCTTGTCTAACACTTGGCTTCAGGGCCAGAGGAGGAAGACAGGGTTGAAAGTGGAGAGCGTAAAAGGATGAGACAAGATAACTAGGAAGAGAAAAATAAATGCTTTCAAATTGAACAAACCACAAATGCTCAATCCCTTTTGTTCCTGACCAATTGAAACCCTCAAGGACTGATGATCGATAAAGAGGAAAACTCAGACTGTGATTTTCTCTAACTTGCTATCGGTCAGAAGGCCATCTTCACACACACACAACCAAAACACTTTCTCAAATTATGTTTAGATCGACAGAAGTTCGGGCACGGCCTTTACTTTCAAAGGCATTCCATGTTTTCTAGACTGAGCCAGCCAGGTGACAGTGAAGTCTCCCTCTGACTGGCCTGATTCACCAGTTATTGTACCTTTACAATGCCGATCCTCTCTAGGTATTGAAGCTAAGAGGGACCAAAAGATCACTGTAGAGTGGTCCCCAAACTTGTTTTAGCAGCAAAATCCCCATCAAGCTAAATGTGGAAATCAAGATTTATGACTGTCAAAGGGGCACTGCTCTGTTTTGAGGGATGGGGGGGTGGAGTGTGTGAGTGTGTGAGTGTGTGTGTGTGTGTGTGTGTGTGTGTGTGTGTGTGTGTGTGTGTGTCTGGGCCTTGTCTCGAACTTCCTTTGCAAAATGACTTCTGAGACACCTTTGAAAAATCGCTAGGGCTCCATGGCAGAGAGAGTATTGATTTAGGACAATTACCTTTTTATATTTGAAGAGTCTGAGATTCAGAGGATTTAAGTGGCTTTAGAGGCAACTTGGTCAAGTAGACATGAAGATTTTGTAGTCAGGCAGGCAGACCTGGACGAAATACTGTCTTTTATGACCTTGATGGAATTATACCTCACTCTCTGAATCTCAGATCGCTCACCTGTAAACTAGGTGTCACACTCACTTAGTAGTTGAGAAAATTCAGGGAGCCATGTATGTGATGACCAGCCTGCTTATGACTTTCTGCCCTTCCAAGGCTCCTCTAAGACTAGAATCCAGGTCTCTAACTCCCTGGTCTAGTGCCTGTTCCATCAACTACACCAGCTCCTGAGAATGAAGAGAGGAGAGCACAGCACACAAGCTTGGGGTGACTCAAAGGGGCCAATATCCACCAACAAACTCCAAGAGTTTGTGCTATGGCGGATGAACTGGTGGTTAGGATTTCTTTTTCTACACTGCTTCAGAGTGTCTGTTGCACTGGATCTTCACAGCGCTACCTTCTGTTAGTGGCTGCTGACAAGAGTGAAAGTGAAGTTTAAGTATGAGAATGTGAGAGGCAGTATACATTGTGATGGGAAAGAGCTTTGACCCTAAATCAATTAGGATAAAATCCTGGCTTTACCACTTATGAGCGATAAATGTGTATTGATGTGCAAATTGCTTCTCAGGGTGATATGGTGTAGTGTTTTAGCACATGGAGCTAAACAGCCAGTGTTCAAATCGCAGCCCTGCCATTCACAAATAGTGTGATCTTGGACAAAGATATTGTCTTTTGTTACCTCAGTTTCTTCCTAGTTGGCAAAATGGTTAATAAACAATGGGACCAAATCATATGTTTTGTGAGAATTAAGTTAACATCCATTAAGCACTTAAAAGACTGCATAGTGAACAGTAAGTGCTATTATTAAGTTCAAATTAATCTTAGTGTAATTATTAATAAGATTTAAAATTCAGGTGGTCAAGATACACTTATATAAAAATATATTGATCCATCAAATATTTTTCAAATAAATATGTTGGCTGGCATAAATTTTTGCTTACCTTCATTTGTTCCATTATGTTCTGATGAATTTTCCAGGTTGAAATTTCCCAGGTTGCTATCAGAAGACCTCTTCTTTAATACCTTAAAAATATGAAGATGTGAGGGTTCAAAAGTAGTTAAGTTTAGAAATACTCTCTTTATATAAATCAGCCTAGGTTCTTCATAAATCATATAATACTTATAAAATCTTTTGGCCTAGTTCTGGTATGGGCTCTGTGACATTGACCGAGTCCGTTCTATTCTCTGTATATCTCAATGAGCGGGTTGAATTTGAATGCCTCCTGAGTCTTGTGGCTTCATTGATCCAGGGCTCTGTTAATTCATGTACAATCACATAGACTTTGTTTACAAAACTGAGCTATGAAAACACACACACTATGGAGGGAGTTTGAAGATTCAATGCCAGAAATAATTTATCAAGCTGTGAACATACTGCAATCACAAGAAGAATCTTAATTTCCTAATGGCTCTCTGGAAAAATATAATGAATATCCTAGAGCTCCATACCCACCAGTTGCAGTTTTTTTCCTCCAGCAATTATTTTCCTGACCAACATGCTTATGTTTCCCTCCTTTTCTTCTTCCATTTCTCCTTGTGTTCTTTTTCCTTCTATTTTATTTATTAGGGGGGTGGGGGGAGAGGGGAGGGCCTGTTTTAATTTCATTTGCTTTCTATTGTCCTTTTCTGCTCTGTTTTTTCCAGTTTCACTTCTAGCTCGTTCTTGTCTGTTCCCTATTCTGTTTACTAGGTAGTTGAGAGGGGTGAGAGAGGGAGAACAGAGAACTGCAGCTTAATCAGTAATGCTCCCTTTCAGCACTTGGGCTGAGACAGCAGCAATTACGTGGGGTGGCTGAGTACCGAAGAAGTGGAAGAAGTGGTTGGTGGCTATGGAGGCAGCTTTCAGCTTTCTTTGATCCACATGCCGGAGGAGGCCTTCAGTGTTGGGAAAAGAGGCCTTCCTGGTTGACAGGCATGCCAAGCAACCCACTCTGTCCTTTATGTTCCCTTCCTATTACAGGTGTTTTTGCTTTAAAATTTTTAACTCTCACTGGTCAAATAGTGAAGGTGAGTTATAGAAAGGTGAGTTATACCTGCACCAAAATGATATGCTATCCATCAGAGATAATGATGGGAGAACAATCCTGTACTAGTTTCCTGGGACTACAGTAACAAAGTATTGTAAACCCGGTGGCTTAAACAACAGAAATTTCTTGTCTCACAGTTCCGGAGGCCAGACGTGGAAGATCAAGGTGTTGGCAGGGTTGGTTCCTTCTGAGGGCTGGGAGGCAGCATCTGTTCCTCTCTAGCTTCTGGTGGCGTGCTGGCTATCCTTGGCTTTTTGAAGCATCTCTGCCTTCACCTTCACATGTCCCCCTCCCCGTGTATGTCTATGTCCAAATATTCCTTTTTTATCAGGGCCCCAGGCATATATTGGATTAGGGGCCCACCTTACTCGAGTATGATCTCATGTTAACTTAACTATTTATACCTGCAATGACCTATTTCCAAATAAGGTAACATTCTGAGATATTAGGGGTTAAGACTCCAACATATAAATTTTGGAGGGTAGGGGGGGACATAATTCAACCCATAGCAAATTCCCTTGACCCATCTGCAGTAGAATGCACACTTTGGGTTGTTTTGTCCAGTGGAAATGGAGTTTTGCCAAGAATTATTACATACTATCTCAACACTTCTGCACAAAAACTTCCCAGTGCCCAGTGTTTTATCATTTGCAAAACTGTAGCTCATATTAGGGGTGGGGTTGTGACCCTGGAATAGAATGCTTTCTGTGTGAAATGGATGTGTTCGCAAAGCTACTGAATTCCCAACATGGTCAGCACTTTGCTCTCACCAATTTAATTACTAGTATCTGAAAGTGGAACAACAATCCAATTGCAGAAGAGATTATTGGGGGGAGTAGGAAAGCACCTGCTCCACATGTAGGCTTTTTCAGGTGTGCATGGGAGCAGGTGGTAGCCCTCGGTGGTGCTAGTACTGTTGCTTAAGGACCATAAGCATACTCTAGAGTCAATGACAAAGTACTGACGCACACCAGATTAAAGAAGAGTGCAATTATTAGCAACGAAATGAAACATGATGGAATCGGGAAAAGTGCTCTCCCATTGCTTATTGAAATTTAGCTTTTTTATGTTTTGAACAGATCTAATGACTTTCACCTTGTTAGAACCTTCTTAATAGATTTTCCAATTAGAGAGAAAATTGGGTCCTAAAACAAACTTTAGGAAAATGCATCATTATTATTTATACTGTGAAGTACAGGAAAGCAAGGTTGTGTTTCATTCATGCTTGTGGAAGGTATGTGTGTCTTGTTTGTTCACTAAGTTTACTTGGTATTTTAAAATCTGTTCTTCAAGGAAACTGTCTTGACACAGATTTTAGTAAGAATTGAAAATTAAATTACATTTTATGAAATTTTATTGCATCTGACAGTTCATTTTTTCTGGTTTGTGACTTTATGTTGGTTTTTAAACAATGGAGGACTTAAGGAGCACACCTAAGGCCTATTTCTGAGGCAAGGTGTTCATTATTATTATTACAACAAATCAGGGAGGCAGTGTGTATTTTAGAATTACTCATAAAGCAGCTATGTTGGGTTGAGGCTACTTGATAAAATATTACCCTACTCCCTGTCTTCTTGGTGGCTTTATAATGAAAAGTTAGATAACCATTTTACATTGAGATTACCTTTTAAAACCACGCTTTAAACTTTTAGCCCTTAAAAGTTTAGTTGTGCCTCAGTCCAAAAAAAATATACATAAAACACAGCTCCAGAACAGTAACTATACCACCAGGCAGGTCACTTATTTCCGTTCTACGAGGGATACTTAAAAACTCATGAAAAACATTTGTTTGTCTAAATGCATATATTACATATAGGTAAACAAATACTAAAATTTGTGAAACTGACTCTTGTTAGGATAAAGTGAGCCTATAAATAAAAGAGCTGATTTAGCAAATAAAGGTTTTCCCTCTGATGGGAAACTCTAGACACCATTATGTTAGCAAAAGTCAACTTAACATTTGCAGCTGTTAGATGTATAGTAAACTAATAATCTACTCTGATTTAATTGAGTTGAAGTTAAAGGGAGAAATACGTACTAACCCAAAAGTTCAAACCTCTAGTATATTCTTCAGTCACTAAGAATAAGCATCTTGAAGTTCCCCTTAGCCCCAACTCTGTCAGTTACCAAGTCCTGTAGTGTTTTATCTTTTTCAGTGTCTCTTCTCTGTCTCTTTCCCCCCCATTTCTCTGGCCATTCTCCTAGTTCAGAATCCTGTCTCCTCAGGCTGTTGACTGCTGTAGAGCTCCAGTTGTTCTCTTTACAGTCAATTTCTCACGTCTTCTTTTCAATGTATTCACTAGATCCAGACTAATCCTCAAGTTCTCCTCTGATCTCATCACTTGTCTGCTTCAAAACTCCCACCGATTCCCCATTGTCTACAGTGGTGTTTCTTCAAATGTGATGCCAGAATTGCTTGTCTCAAAATCACCTGGGGTATCCTCAGCCCTCAAGAACCAAAACCTCTGGGGAGTGAGGCCTGGAAATACAATATTTTAACAAGCACCACCCCATCCCCCAAGAGAATCTTGAACACGCTAAATTTGAGGCCTGAAGCAGTGATTCTCTAGGAATCACTAGGGAAGCTTAAAAAAAAAAAAACTGCTGAGGCCTGAATTCCGTCCCTAGAGCTTTTGATTTCAACCGTCTGGGATGCAGCCTGGGCACTGGGCTATTATTTTTAAAGCTCCCCAAGTGACTATCTGTATCAAAATGGATTATATTTGGCTACAATTAACAAAAAATTCAAAGTAGCAGTTGCTTAAAGACTCCAGGGTTTAGTCTCTCACAGAAAAGCAGCCCTAGAATGGGCAGTTCAGAAGTCATGTGGTGGTTCCATGAAATCATCCTTGTGCCGCCCATTCTTAGTTTATGGGCTCTATCCTCAGTCTCACTTTATGATACAAGATATTACAGGAGCCCCACCCATCCGTCCAGGCTCCAGACTAGAAGAAGGATGAAGGACAGCAGGCCACACCTCCCCGGGGCTCAACTCTCTGTAATCAGCCCCAAACAAAACTTCTTCCAGAACTGCATTGTTTGGCCACACCTAACTACAGGGAGATGGGGGAAATGCATTCTTTGTCACTGCCACCTTAAATTAAAAGGTAACTTTATTATCAAGGAAAAGCGAGAGAATAGATACTGAGAAACAACTACAGACCCTTGTCACAGCCCCCAACTTGTATTCCTGGACTTATCTTCTCCATTTAACTTGTAAATTTTTTACTTACTCAAATTGCTCTGCTTTCTGTTCCCTAAGTGTGTGTAACAGAATGGCTCTGTCCTATTAGTCCACATCTCTGGTTTCTATATGTCATAGCGTGCTCTTTACCTATTAAAAAAATAATTTACTCTCCTGAATGTCAAGGTCTTACTTGCAGTCTCATTATAGTCCACCGTGCTCCTTACGCTGAAAACCAGAACAAGAGGGCAGGGTCCCAAATGGGAATAAGAAGATTTTGCTGCTTTTAAATAGACTCATGGAAAAGATGAGCAATTCAGGGTCCTTGATTGGGAGGGCAGGCAGTTAGGCAAGGTGCCTTTGAAAGGGCTCCGATATAATTTTCACAAGGCAGGATGTGAAATGGGATAGGGCTTGCAGGGAGTAAAAGTAGTGGCACTCAAAAAATCAATTTTTTAAAAAAATCGACCCAAGGTTGAGTGGGACTTTTTAAAAAAAATTAAACGTCATTTAATAAATCAAAGAAAACCTTTCATCAAGGAGTTAAAAATCTAATGAGCTGTATTAGGAATAAAAGGTAGGGAGCCAGGATTTTCTGAATATGGGAATAAACTGCAAGACAACCTATGATCGAGAGAATAATGAGATAATTAAGAGATGAATCTTAAACTCATTACCTCCAAAAAAAAGTATACACGACTTGTATTCATTTTTTGTTATCAGTATATATTATTACAATTTTAATACAGTTTTTTCCTTTCTTAAAATGTGTACACATTTTTTGGCACCCTCTGTATAGCAAATTAGGTCATAAATGGTATTTAACCCATAACTCCATAAATTATAAATAAATCTATTCAACATAGATAACAATATTTCCTATGGCAAAATATATTCATTTCCAACCCTGCAAGTTTTCTCCCTTTCTGGGAACCTATTCACAGAGCACCCACCATATGCCACATGCTCTTTTTGGTGCTGGAGACGTAACAGTTCTGAACAAAATTGACAAAGTCCCTGCATTTATGGTGGAGGATGATCAAAAAGTGCTACGATCTGAATATTTGTGTCCCTGCCAAATTCACATGTAGAAATTGTCATGCCTGTGTGATGGTATTGGGAGGTGGGATATTTGGGTGGTGCCTAGATTCCGAGGGCAGAGCCCTCTTGAATGGGATTAGTGCCCTTATAAAGGAGGCTTCAGAGAGAGCCTTAGCCCCTTCTGTCATGTGAGGATGCAGGGAGAAGGGCCAGCTATGAACCAAGAAGAGAGCCCTCACCTAACACAACCACTCTGGTGCCTCAATCTTCGATTTCCCAGACTCTAAAGCCATGACCAATACATTTCAGCTGTTTATAAACCACCCAGTTCGTCTTATTTTGTTATAGCACTCAAATGCACTAAAACAAAAAGAAACAATCAAAAGAGAGAAAGAACATTTCAGACGGTGATAAATGCAGTGAAGAAAATAAAATAGGATGGTATTATTAAAAAATGATGGGTGCAGTGTGGGTACTTATTTTCAGAAAGGGTATTTAGAAGGGCCCCTCTGAGAAGGTAACATTCTAACTTGATATCTGACTTTGAGAAAGGACCAATCATGGAATGAAAGCATTTCAAGCAGAGGGAATGGCAAGTGTAAAAGGTCCTAAGGCGAACCAGCCTTGGCATGTCTGGGGAAAAGAAAGAAGACTAGATTATCAGTTTGAAATTATCTTCATCTGCAAGTAACATAGACCAGATTCCAGTGAGTTAATTAAACACATTAAGGGTTTATTTTTTTCACATACTTAAACCCCCAAGGGTCAGGATAGCAGATATTGGTTCATGATTCAAGGACATGAGAACTGGGCTGGCCGAATGGTGCATTGGTTAAGAGCTGGCTTGGGACGCCAGCTCTGAGCAGCAGGGCCCTGTTTGGATCTCACATGAGGGCCAGTGACACCGCCCTCTACAGCTAAGATGGTGAACAACAGCTCAACCTGGAGCAGGGCTGCCGTGAGGCGATGGCAACGGCATAGGCTGCAGCCCCTGCTGCAGTGGGTTGTCATGGGCTACCGTGTGTGGCTGACAGCCAGCGTGAGTGGACAGCAGCCAGTGTGAGCTGCCAAGAGCCACTGTGAGCGGCCGTCCAGAGCCTGGCGACCGATCTGCCTCACCCGGGAAGAGCACAATGATAATACCAACATGGGCTAATGAAGCGACGTCCTCCACAACTAGACTGAAGAACAAAAGGACAGCAACTTGTCTGCTCCACCTGCCCCGATTCCCCAACACTGTTCCCCTCTCCCAATTCCCCAGTAAAATCTTAAAAAAAAAAAAAAAGAACGTCAGGACTGAGATTTCTATTGTGCTCTAGGCCTTTTCCTCACAGTCCCAAAATTGCTACTTCAGCTTGAGAAATTGTGTCCATATTCCAGGCAAATAGGAAAGGCAGAGAGCATAATCCAATTAACTATGTTCCTATTTAAAGGACTTTCTCAGAAGCCTCACACAGGAACTTCCATGAACATCTAGTTGGCCAGGACCGTGTCATGTGGCTTTCCTGGCTACAAGTTTTATGATCTGATTTACATACCTCTCTCTCCATACTAGCTGTCTAGCGAGAACAAAAATGTCCCCATCTGTAAGCCAAAGTGATGCTTCCTGAGGCACCTTAGCAAAACTCAGGAAACAGGAAGGACAGGGCACTTGGATGGGAGAAGTGAGGAAAAGGGTGCTGGAATGGGGAGAAAGAAGTGCAAGGCGATCCCTCAGCATCTATCTAGTCTTTCTGCCAATTTGCTTGTTGGTTTGTGTGTTCATTTATTCATTCAACATTGAATACCTACTATGGGCCAGACACCATGCTAGGCTTTGGAAATATAACGGTAAATAAAACGCAGCCCCTGCCCTTAAGTAGCATATCAACTAGCATATGTGTAGGGGTAGACATGTCATCAAATCATTGCAAAACAGTGCGATCAATGCTGTGATAGAAATATGTAGATGACATTAAACAGGCATAAAGGAGGCAAAAATCAGCTCTGCTTGAGTGGGTGTAGCCGGGAAAGAAGACTTCATAAAGGACATGCTGCCACTTGGACTGAGCTTTGAAGAGCAAGTAGCAAGATCCTTCCTTTTTTATTTGTGTGGCCTTGGGCTTCCTACACTGAGTAAACTTTAGGGGAAACTCTTTGTCTTGAACCAAGGGCAAGCAAATAGGAGGTGAAATGTGCAGAGAACCAACTAACGTGCTGTACCCTTTGCACATATTACTTCATGATAAAATGAGTTCACCTGAAATAATATTCACTTAGAACCCAGTGAGATAATGCTTTAAAGTTGGACATGTTTGCTAAGAAATGCATTTACGAAAGAAAGAAAAGAAAAGAACGAAAGAAAGAAGTACATTTACCTTCAGGTAACAGAGACTAGCCTACAGTAGACTAACCACAGAGCCAACTGCGTAAGTAAGGGGAACTGGGATTATTTCACCAGTTTGAGCATGGCATTACCATTGTTCTTGTGATTCTTTTGACTTTTCCCTTACGGTTCCAAGATGGTGGTCCCATCTAAAGCAAATGAGGACCCAGGGTCTCTAGATTTTTGATGAGACATACCTGAAAGTTTTTCAGAGCACCCAGAGTGCGAGATAGTTTTCAAATCTCCACTATGCAGTAAATTTCCATTCAGTAAGTGGAGATATTTAGTCAAGATATGGTGGGGCTGGGGTAGGAACTCTGGCCTCTAAGGCCAGAGTCTTTATTCTTGACGCCATGCTGAGCTGTTCTCCCAGAGAGGCTGTTTCTTTCTTGGAGAGGCCCCAGGATTGGCCCACTCCACCTGCTTTCCTTCCCTTCCACTGCCTCAAGCTATTATTTCCACTCAGAGTATCTCCCCTCCCCTGGACATACTTCAGGACAAGGACCTCTTCAGCAAGCGCACAGCTGATTTGAGGGTTTTTAAGGGTTGTTCCTTTAGTAAGAAGAGGAAAACAGTTATAAAGGAAAAAAATAACAAAATTCTGGCCTTACTGAAGCTGCTGGGAGAATGTGAACTAATGTTGGCTCTGCATTCTTGAGGCCTCAAGCACTTCTCTCAGAGCCCCAAATTTTTCAGACTTTCTTTCTCCATACGATGTTTCCTCAAATGGCTCCATCCTTGGTAACCTTCCTTGTGTGTTTGCCTATGCAAGTATTCGAAATGACCACATCAGATCAGACTTTGACCCAGATCTGAGTAGGCTGAATTCTGGGTTTCAAGAACTGGCCAGCTTGCTCCCAGCGGAGGACATTTGAGGAAAAGCAGGGCATCCCATGACCAGAGTGATACTGGCTGCCCAGTGCCACCCCAGGACATCAGTGAGTATAGGGGTGAGGAGAGAAACTGGAGGAAAGGATGAGGATCGTACCAAGTGCTGGAGAGGCTCAAAGGCGAGACAGCTTTCACTGGGGTGATAGGAACATTCAAGAAAGTTACATTGAGGCTGGGTGAAAAGATGGAATGCCTCATAGGGAATGAGATTGGGGAGAGATTACCAGACCAATCTCAAAACACCATTGCTCAAAATACCCAAATCCCTTGTTGATAAATCCATAAGAACTCCTATTCTTCCAGCAAATGGAGCTTAAAATCATGATAGTAATCACTGAAATTGTCCCCCCTCATGGGATTTCCAGTTTGGGACAGAATGGTGGCTTATTAGAGCTTCAGGCTCTGAGTTTTTAGACTCTTATTCCCTTAGTGAGTCTAATTTTGAAGCATTCCCATTTGGCTTAGAAATCTTATTTCCATTCTTGCCATCTACTCACTGAGCTGAGGAGTTACATAAAGATGATTTTTCTTTTTTCCTCTCTCAGATAGTAACAGTAAACAGATAATTTCTGATTTTTCATCCTTTGGTGTCATATTCCTATCATTCCATTACTGTGGAAATTCCTCTTTGTCTTAGAATTAAAGAATAAGCCGTTCTTCTCCTGCACCAAGATATTTCTGATGTAGGAAAATATTAGGTAGAAAATAGAAATTCCTAAAATTATCCCTGGTATATAGTAAGCACTTCATGTTTCTGAATTATACATCGCAAACATTTTGAGTTTTGTGTCTTTATTTCTGTACAAAGGGGGATGATTTAAAAAAAAAAAGAGTATTCCACTCCATCTGTCCTCTTCTGCTATAACAAGCAGCAGGTAGGGTAAGAAATGAGTAATGGGAAAGTGAGTCAAGGATAAATCACCTTAAGGTTCCTGTTCCTGTTCTTACCAGCACTTTATTAATTTTTATTAAAATCTGTTTTGGTTTCACAATAATCCTCATCTGAGGTCCTGCTCAAAAATAGTTTTGGTATAGAAAGACTCTCTCTGTAAGGACCACTGCAGAATTTTCACCTCCGAATGAGCTCAGTGAGGCAAATATAAATAGAATCTGTGGTTGTGATTTGGGAGTGTATTGGATAAGTACACCTGTCCTGCATGGAAGAGAGAAGCCCTCACCCTACTGAGAGGTGAATAGAAGGTCCTTCTCAAACTGAGTGTATTAGGGCTTTATAGAGAAACAGAATCATTAAGTAGGTAGGTAGGTAGGTAGGTAGGGGTGTGTGTGTGTGTGTGTGTGTGTGTGTGTGTGTGTGTGTGTGTGTGTGTATGTGTGTGTGTGTGTGTGTGTAAAATGAGGAATTGGTCCACACAATTATGAAGGCTGAGCACAATTTGCTATCTGCAAGCTGGAGACCAAGGAAAGCTGTGGGGTAGTTCAGTCCGAGTCGAAAGGTCTGGGAACCAGGGGAGCCCATGGTGTAAGTCTCCATCCTAGGGCAAGAGGAGACTGATGCCCCAGCTCATGCAGGCAGGCAAGAAGGGATGAATCCTACCTTTTTTTGCCTATTTTTTCTATTCAGGCCCTCAAAGTACTGGAAGATGACTACCTGCACTGGGGAGGGCCATCTGCTTTCTTCAGTCGACCAATTTAAATGCTGATTTCTTCCAGAAACACCCTTACAGACACACCCAGAAATGTTCAACCAGACGTCTGGGCATCCTATAGCCTACTTAAGGTGATACATAAAATTAACCATCACACTGGATCAGTTCCCTTGACCACAACAGATGTCTGAAAGCCCTCGAGTTCATCATTCTCAGAGTGTAACTGTGGGGCGATCACCTGTGGACACGTGAGAAGCCTTCTCTATCTGCACAGCCACAGGATTTAAAGGAGATTGCTGTATCTCCCAAACTGGGTGACTCTCAGGAGCATTTTTTACCCTGTGAAGTCATGTTTTCCTACTATCTGAAGTTTGAGCTCGAATGGCTGCATCTGTTTGAGTACTATACCATCACTTGAATAATGAGGCGACTGCTCAGATTATTTTAGGCCACAGCACACACCATAATGCAACATCACTCAGCAAATGTTCCTTCCATAAAACAAGCTTCCTAACTGTTTTATATTCATAAATTCAATCTTTTGTTTTCTGAGGATGAAATATGTTTTAAGCTACCAAGTCTGTTCAGACTGAGTGTGGCTTTAAATTATTCTCTAAATTTTAGTATTAGGTTATTGTACAGACACCAGTGTAAATCTGATATGAAAATGTGAAGCCAGTTCAGATATCTATTTAGGTGTAATCTTTGCAAAAGAAATGCCATCACAATTCACTCCCGGGAAAGTCTTGCTTCACGCTTCAGCATTACAAAGGCATTCTTCAACTTCTGAGAAGGAAATTCTGTGGGATGTGAGGGGGAAAGAGGCAGGAAAGGAGAATGATTCAGCTGGAAAAGAAGAAAGAAAATGGGGAAGGATGAACTAATTTGTTCTTTGGGAACTCTGCTGATTAAGGAGTTGGTACTGCCAAGATAAAGGAATGAGGTTGAAGGGAAGATAAAGGGACATATGCAGTCGTATGGTCAGTGGGTGAGGCAGTGTGTGACTCAAGGTCTCCAAATTCAGGTTCATCAGGGCCACAGATAGGTGATGTGATCACGTGAAGCAGACTAGGTGAGATGGTAAGCCAGAGAACACATGCTTGTGGCTCAGAAGCAGACAGCTGCTACTCAGGCTTCACTGACTGCTGATTCCCATGTGGAAATGTGGGCCAAATGTGCTGTATTTAGGCTTATTTTTTCTTGAGGATCCACAAATTCATGTTTGTATGTGAAATGTCATGATTTTTACATGCTAGACAATAGAAAAAGTTTGCCGACCAGAAGTGTCCCTCAGCCATTAGTGTCTACCTCTGTTAATTATCACCTGCTTGCCTGCTCTAAATATTTGCAGATTGTTGGAGAAATGCCAGGATGTCTCATCATTTTGTGTTTATATTAGTAACTATAACCTGCATTACCTTCCTGACTGTTGCTTTCAGAATGGCATAGTGGAGTGTTAAAACTTGTCAATACCCATCGCCTCATGGAAAAAAAAGAAACAAACACCTACCAAATATTCAAATGGAAAAAAAAGGGAAATCTATTTTGGCTTTGAATTGTTAGTTAATTAAAGCTACACGTATGTTAAACATGTCTGGAATTGAACCTAAGGAAAGAAATTCCCTTCCAATACTCAATGTGTCCATATTCCAGACTCAAGATTTGGTACAGTCCTGTGTATCACCCATTCTTCTCTTGCACTTTCCACTATTTATCCCTTTCTCCCACCAATAATTAGAGCTACAGCTACTGGAGCCCCATATTCCTTCCTAGGTGAGACCCTTCTTGCTCCCTACCATTTAAGGGGTTCTTTGGGCCCATAACTTTAGAGCTAAAGTGGGTACTGTATACTATTCCTTGACTTCTTGGAGCCTTAGAGGCACCTGAGAGGCACACTTACCCTTTGCTGAATAAACAGAACTCACTATCACGATGGGTAACTGGAGCTTTATGGGATGCAAAGCACTTCCACAAACATGTCATTTAATCCTTCTATACCTGTCTCAGCTGGGAATTCTTTTCCCTATTTTGTATACGAGGAAACTGGAGCTCTGAAAGGTGAAGTGTCTTGCATTTGGCCATGTAGCCTGGGAAGGACTGAGATAGGATGAGAAGCCAGGTTTCTTGCTTTCTAGTCCATGGTCCTGTCCACTGCCCCACAGGTACCACTGTTTATCATCCTCTGTTATTAAAGAACTTCTAGATAATCAGAGCTGACACTATGCAGATTCTTCTATTGTGGTAAATGGGCATGCATCTCGTCCATGTGTCCTCCCTCGTTTACCTTTGGGTTGTGTTCTGATGTGTTGTGCAGATCTGAGGAATCCAGATCATAGGAGGGGCAGCAGGGAGTTCCCAGGAGCAAATCTACCATAAGGAAGAAGGAATCTGGCATGTCATTGTAATTTCTAAGAGAGTGGTATTCTGGGTATAACATGGCCCCTGAATTCTTCCCAACCCAGGCCCTGGGATGGAAGCTATGGGTATGAACTGAAAGCTGGATCGCTTGAATGCTAGTGCTTTGCAGTCCAATTAATTGCTTCCAGATGCTTCTCCAAATAAATGGAGACACAGCAAGCAGTCTTTTGCTAACTCTCAGTCTCTGCCCTGAAGGATGGTGGGTAAGCTCCACTTTCCTCAGCCTCAGGGTACAATTTCCAGCTCCACTGCAGCCAGGAAGGGGCACTGACAGTGATGGTCAAGTTCTCATCCAATTGGCACCTCAGTGGGACAGTTGGGGCCCGAGGCTGCAGAGGCTCAGGGCAGCTACTGTGACAGTGAGCAACTAAGGGACTGTTTCAAAGCTACCAGTATTTTGCAGACATACCACCCCAGGGTTCTTGGAAATACCTGGGGAGGCACGTGGGGGCTCAGAGCCTCTGAGAACTGAGGGCTAATGCTAAAGGGCTGTGTAGCTGTGAGGACAGGTGGTGAAAAGCCCAAGACACAAATTTCCCTCAAGCTGCAGCTCCCCATTTGCCCCCAGCCCTTCTGTACCAGCTCTAAAGCAAACATTTAAAGCTCTCCCACCTAAGCAGTTACAAGAATAAGCACTTCCCTTTCAACTTGCAAGACAAACTACCCCATGAAAAGACTAAGAAGTCACCAGAGTAACATATTTGGGTGCTGTTAGCTCAAGAAAAAAATAATTGTGGGATGTTTCAAGGAGGCTCTCTCTTTAACTTGCAGAAGTGAATGCTGACAGGATCCCAGGGCACCTCCCTGTGTGGTCTTGATTCCAGAAGCCCCATGGTGTAGAGCAGTGGTCCTAACCCTGCAGCACATTTAAACCCCCAGAGGAGCTTTTGAAAATCCTATACCCAGGCTTCGCCTCAGATCAATTAAATCAGAATGTCTGTGGGGAGGCCCAGACATGATATTTTTTAAAATCTCTGCAGGTAATTGAAGAGCCTGCAATAGGGATTGAAGGTGTGGAGGAGAGAGGCCCAGACCGGTAATCAGTTTAGAGTTTCAGCCAAGCTTTCAAATGAGTCATTTGGATCAATTCCCTTGACTCTGGACTATAGTTTTCATATCATATCTAAGTTTCCTTTAAGCTGCAAAAATGTGTATGTACATTACAGCATCATTTGCAACAGTGCGAAATGAGGAATGCTCTAAATATCCAATAGAGGATTAATTAGATAACAATATACCCAGGTGCTAAAATACTTTGCACACATTTCAAATGACATTAAGTGAAAAAAACAGATTATAAAACATTTTTACAGTATGACCCCATTTTTGAAACAAAATGAAAATTATATAGCTAGATATAATCGCAAGGATGTACACCAAGATCTTCACAGTTTTCCTTTCCGGATAAGTGACTTTCATTTTCTTTTTACATATCTGTGTTTTCTATATTCTCAGTATCATTAGAGAGTCTGTACTAAATATTAAGGGAAAATCTATTCACACATGTAAAACCTTGACCATCAGTTTTGAATACAGTTCTAGAAAATCTCGAAAATAATTATACTTGTGTATGTAGAGTTCTAGCGCTTCTATTTCTTAGGCAGCTATCTGCAAAAACCTGACGTTTTATCTTCTAGGTTGCCTACAGAAATGTACTAGCCTTAAATTTGTTCATCTTTCGGATTTGGAGCTAGCAATCTAGAGGGAAAAAAAAAAGTGAAAGCATTTCTCCTGCAGTATTTGTTCTGGGTCCTGATGGGGCTGCCCCGATTTTATTTGGAGAGAATAATTAGAGAGGAAGCAAACGTGAGAAAGCCAGGAGGACAGAGAGCCAGGAGAGAAGGCTTTTAATTTGTTTTTCTTCCCTAGATCATTCTATCATATTTTTGCCTGATGTGTTGGTGGTTATGGAGATAAAAGGAGAGAGTTCAGTGAAAGGACTTAGCCCACATTTGCTCACTCGATTTCTGTTCATTCACGCATGCTTCTGAAAGGAATAAGTTAGCTACTTACCAAAGGTGTGACCTCCGAGTGTTCTCATCCCCAGCAAGACTTCGTTTCCATCCCTGAAAAAACTGAGGATAATAATAGTACTAACCTTACTGGGTTGCTGAGAATCAAATGATGTGATGTAGGTAAAGCACTAAGCAAACACCAAGCATATAATAAGTGTTAAATACATGCAGTTATTATTATTACACCTTATTCCAGTATTCCTTAACAACAACAAAAAACCCCCTGCAGTATTGATAAGATTTTCATTGTAATCCAGAAAAAGAAAATTGTACAAGCTTATAGCTTTAACAGTTTGGGATGGGAATGATAAAAACAGTTTGGAAGATTATTACTTTGATTAGAAAATGTATTTTTTTCACCATTTCAGTCCTAAAAAAAGACCATTACTTCAAGGGTTCAATTCCTCTGTGATTTGACACCAAGGATAGAATATTTCATTTCAGAAAGAATGCCTCAGAGAAATGATTAGCCACTGATAAAGGCGGTTACACTAGAAAATGACTGAATTTAAGGCAAGTATTTTTCTGTTATGAAAATGATTAGGCCTTAGGGAATATTTTCAGAGCAACACAGTGTGTGCATATAATATAATGAATGTATCTTGACTTTTGTTGTCACGTTCGAGGTTCAAGAGAACCAGGACGAGGTAGAGAAATGAGGGAAAAGACACTTTGACATCCATGATTTGAGTTCACAAATTTTATTGAAATAAATAGGGTATAAGAACAACTTTGACAAGTGTTTCCCAAACTTGTGATGCCCAATGGAATCACCTGGGGAGCTTTAAAAAATACTAGTGCCTGGGTCCCTCCCTCAGAGATTCTCATTTACATGGTGTAAGGCGTGGCCTTGGCTTCAGAATTCATTCAATATCCTCAGGTGATTCTGATGCATAGATGAGCTTGAGAACTACTGGCATAAAGAATCCACCTGAGCAAACAGGGCCCCCAGTGTCTCCTCTCCTCTTTCCTCAAGGGGGTGTTCCCAGGGCGTGACAATGAAGAGCACCGCCCACATGGAACACTCTCCCCCTCTTTTTCCTGACCTCTGCTGACCTACTGCCCAGAAACAATTTATGTTACATCATCCAAGACCAAGGACCCGATTTCAGACTGTAACCCTCACTGTGCCAGCCTCACTCCACCTCCTTTTCTCTCATCTCTGCCTCAGTTTTCACAACCTTCCTTTTGCTGTGCCTGCATCACATGACCAGAAAACTTCCATGTATGTCCACTTACGAGGCTCCATGGACAGGACTTTAATTCTACCCTATGTGGCATCAGTAAAGTGGGAAATCATGTTTTAACCACTAATTTTATCCAGACTTCAGATAGTAGCCTTTGAAGGACCTGGTGATCAATAGGAAAATGATCCGTGGTTTGAGCTCCTTGTAGGAGATAGAGACAAGTTGGGCCAAATAGAAACTTAGCTTTGGAATGGAGAAACAAGGAAGTGATCTACTCATCTTTTCAACATGGTTTAAGCTTTACTGCTATCAGAATTAATAAGGTACTTTTTAAAACTAGAATTTGAAGCCACCTCCCAGGCTATACCCAAAAAAGTAGCTAGGAAATATATAACAGATGCGGAGTATCTGCAAAATGAGATTATACAGGAGGTTTTGTTGGCCTAGAATGATAAAAATAGCTCTAAGATTTAAAAGTGCTTTCACGATAAAAATAATCTCCTTGTCCTTGGAACATACCTGTGTTTTTATTCTTGTGCTATAGGTGAGAAAATAGAGACTCACAGAGATTAAGTGATTTGCCCAAGGTCAAGCAGTCAATAAATGGTAGGGGTAGTACCTGATTCAAAGGCCACTAGGCTTTCACTGTGCAACCACTGCAAGAACACAAGTAATGTCTCAATGTAGTTCAAATTTCTTAGATAATTTTCACTTGTTACTTTTTCCTTCATTTTATTCATAACTGCCAGGAATAGGCTTAGCTCTGTTATTGATCAGTAATTGAGAAGATGTGTCAATTAGGGTTTTTGTTTTTTCTTCAAGCAAGAGTAGTTTGCTCTAGATATCTTGAGCAAATAGGATGACTTATTGGAAGGTTATGGGTGGGGGGTGGGGGAATCCATACAATCAAATAGGGAAGCTTGAGGAAAGGCTTGGAAAATGGACATGAACCAAGGAGCCTGCACAGACTCCATGGTAGAAACAGGCTGGCCAAGATGGTGCCTTAGCCAATGCCCCTGAGGGACGCTGCTGCCCCAAATGAGTCCTAGTCATCCCTTCCTCTTACGTCACACACTGTAGCTTCAAGCCCTGGTAGGAACGCCCAGTTGGTCACGTGCAGCACCCTGGCTGCAGGTGGGGGGAGAGAGGTTCTCATTTCACCTTTCACAGCAGGACACTGTGACCCACAGTACCACTGATAATGGAGATTGTCCCAATAGAAAGAAGGGTTGAATGTTGGATGGCCAAAGAAATGACAAATGTGTCCTGCAGAACAACACTAGCTTTTTAAAAAAACATCTTTCTTGCAGTTTTAGAAAATCTCATAAGGAGGTTTCTAAGGAAAATTGCAAGCTACTATAAAAAGAATCTTTTAACTTAAAAAAAAAAAAACCACCTGTGGTTCATCGTTGAAAGTCATTGGAGACATCAGTCAATTTGCACATTGAGAAGAATACAACGCTCTGCACCTTGGGAGTTTGTTAGCAGGTCTGAGGGATGTCTCTCATTAGCTTTCTCATCCAGCTCCAGTGCGTGAGGAAGTTGCCCCATGCAGTAGTGACCCTAGAGCTGCTCCAAGCCAGTGTCTGAAAACACACTCCTTGTTTGTGTGTTCACTCAGCCTACATGTAGTATGCACTTTCATGTGTGCTGAGCACTGAGATTCTCAGTACCTGGTTCTGGGAATACAGAGATAAAACTCATAATTCCTCTGAAAAATCTTGGTGGTGCATGTGTGTGGTGGGCCTGTCCCTGCATGTCTTATTTCGTGAGTGTGCGAGTGTGCGAGTGTGCGCTGTAATGAAGGAATTAGAGATAATTTGTCAAACCACATAGGGGATGTAGGTATTTACAGAACCCCTTTATTAATAACACTGGAGTAGCAGAGAGAAATATATTCAGACGTGTTAAAATGTTTCCTCATCTTCAAAACTCACCTCCTGCTGTATTCTCTAGTTTCCTACCTGCTAGATCTTTTTTAGCCCTATCTGCTACACGCATACACATGCAACTAAAGAACAAAAATTCCTTATTGGTAGATACTGTTTTTAGAGAGAATCTCAGGCCTTGCAAGATTTTGTCTCATAAATCTTTTTGGCATGCTTACTCTTTCTGAAAAAATAAAGAGGAGGGAGCTCACCAAAAACACATTTATACTAAAATCAGACTAATTTAGTTGATAAAAACCAAGCTGGAGCCATATATGAGAAGAGCTCAACAATGACTTCACGTTATCGTTGTTTAAATCTTTTTCTAGACAGTGCAAGCACCACCACCGCCTGTTGTAATATCCTCTTTTCCGAAGCTGTACCTGGATTGTCTCAGCTCTGTCTGTTTTCATAAAGCGGAACAGAAAGAGCTCCCCACAACAATGAGGCTTAATCTGCAAAGTGTAGAGCAAAATGGGCTTTATAAAGAGCCTCTACTCTTAGGAGAAATTGTATAAATACCTTTTCAAGTGTCCAAATAATAACCTTTTGTTTCTAGAAGTTAAATGTGAGATCATGGATGTTTGCTTCTTTAGGTATTTAGGCCATTTCCATTTAAAGACAATAAGTCTAATGATTGAGTCCCCCACTTCACAGAGAAAATGAAAGCTGCTTTGAGCATCAAGTGTTCAAATACCGCTCTGAATGAAAGTTTCTCTGGTTTCCACTCTTACCTTAGTTTCCATCCGATGTTCTCTGGGGAGTCGAGTGCTCCCAATTCCCCACACACCCCCTAACCAGGCCGTTCTGCTCTGGTACGTTTGGGTAGCAGGGTGCTACGTTCACCGCCAAGTCAGCCCACGCTGCAGCCTGATCACTAATGTCACCAGACTACCCTCTCCAGCGCTGCTTTTGCCGCTTACATCGCTGTCTCTTTCCTCACAGCTTCATCCCACACACACACTGATTGAAATGTGGGCTGCCACCCTTGTGCCTTCATTTCCCAAAACACTGCTAACCTGAAGCTGCTGTAACCAATCAATCTCCCCTTCTGCCCAATCATCCCCTGGATGCCCTCCTTGAGAACTCTTCCATCCATTGATATGGTCCAGGTGACAACCATACCAGGCTCTCCATTGAACCCACGTGGAGCCCTGCTGTTTCTTTTCTCTTGAGTGGAGTGTTGTCTCCCACCTCCATTCACTTATCTTCTCATTGCTTCTGAAATGGCATGAGCATTTTTGTTGTCTTCCCTGCTTTAGAGAGACCTATGTGGTTGATGATACTGTAACTCAGCCAGGATGAAATAGGCCTTTCCTCCCTGGTTGTATTAATGAATAAGAAGCTGTGGAAACCTCTAATACTAGATTCTAAAACAACGGCTCCATTTTCCAGATTTCATGGACTTAGGGAAGTATATTTTATGAGGCCCAAAAATATTCCCTAGAACAGGGGTTCTCAACTGTGGTTGCATATTAGAATCACCTGGAAAGCGCTTACAGCTCTTGATGCTCAGGTCATAACCCACCTTAATTACATCAGCACCCTTGGGGTGGGACCCAAGCTACCCAGCTGATTCAAATGGGTAACCAAAGTTGAGAAACCACTCTCCTTGGACGTGGCAGGATTAGGAATTAAACATACAGATCATCACCTGATATGTTTTCTTCCATAAATAAATTTAAGTACCTACAAGAGATCTGGACTTTGAGAACAATTTCATACACATTCAAATCTTTGTTTTATATTTAGAAACAATTGACATAAAACTGTGTTACAAGTAAAGGTTGGAGGTCACTCTAATCTTTTTTTCCCTCATATCTACTTCTGAGCTACAGTTACTCTTTCAACAAAGATTAATTAAGCACCTGCTATGTACCAGGCAGCAGGGGGTGCCCCAGGAAATAAAGCAGACGTGATATGCCCTCATGGAATTTCAACCTGCTAGAAAACACATATGATAAATAAGAAAGCAAATAAACAAGATAATTACAAAAATGGCATGTGCACAAAGACTATAATATAAAAGGATAATGTGACAGTAAGTGTGTCACATCCAGGGGCAGGAAAAGGGCAGCTGGCTGGGAAGGTCTTTAGATTTTGGTGGCCAGAAAAGTCTTCTCTGAAGGGGTGACATTTCACTGGAGACCTGAACGGTAAAAGGAGCCAGCCATGTGATGATCTGAGGCAGAACAGTCCAAGCAGGAGAAGGAGCGGTGCCAAGACCCTGGAGGCAGGGACAAACTTGGCGAGTTCCGCAACCTGACAGACTGGAGTGTGGTGAGAGGGTGGGATAGCAGGACAAGACAAGGTCACACAGGGACTTAGAAGCTAGCCTGGCAGGGCCTCGTTAAGTTGCAGGGAAGGGTGGGTTTGATTCAAAATGTAGTGAAAAGCCATTGGAGGATGAGATTTATGATTTTAAAATGTGTGAGAGCAAGAGAGAAATCAGTTGCTCGGGTGATAATGGCTTATTTTAAGAGGTATTGTTTTAGAGATAAGGCCAGAAGGACTTCCAGATGGATTGAGGGTTGGAGGGGGTGAAGTGGGGGGGATGAGGGAAAAGGAAGAATAAAAAATGAGTCCTTCATTTTTGGCCTGAGCAACTGACTGGATGGTAGTACCACATGACAAAACGGGGAGGTCTGGGTGAGGCGCTCTTTGGGGGATGAGAAAGCAAAAATCAAACGCTGTTTAGACATTATAACTTTGAGGTTCCTTTAGGCATCCATTAATATCCATTAGAAGCCATGTCTGGAGCTCAGAGGAAAGGTCAGGGCTGTAAATTTAAATTTGGAAGTTATTGGCATAGAGATGGTATTTAAAACTTTGGAACTGGATGAGTTCACATAGGAAGATTATGTCGATAGAAACCAGAAGACTACGGAGGACTGAGCACTAAGGTACTCTTAAACGGATCCAGTAAAGGAGACTGAAGGGGGGCCAAGGATTTAGGATCATAGTGCCCTGGAAGTCAAGAGAAAAAATGTCTCAAGAAGGAGGGTGTGATAGTTGCACCAAGTGCTGCTGAAATGTCAACTAAAAGGACAGCGGGACCAGTGGATTTTGTGGGAGAGAGGTTTTCGGTGACATTGACATGAGCGGTGGGGACAGAACTTCAGACTAGAAAATTAAAGAGACAATTGGAGGTGAGAAAGTGGAGACAGTGGCTATTGACAAGAGTACCAAGAAGTTTTTGTTGTGCCTGGAGGCATGTACTTTTCCCTTATCCTGATTTAGACCATTGGATAGACAGACCCATAACAATGTGCACCCTTCTCTTGTCAGGGCACAAGTGGCCACATTAGATGCCTGATCCCAGTTTGAATGTCATATATTCAGTACATCCCCTGACTGGAATAATGGCCTTAAGAAACTTGTATGAATGCTTGGGGTAGGGCTGGTTCTGCTCTCACCCCAGGCAATAACTTCTAGAAGATGCTTCCTACCAGGTGCACCTTTCCAGCTAATGATCATAACCAAAGAGCAACATATATGGTGAATTTCAAAAGCTATAAATAAAAGTTGATTATAAATGACAGGAAAGGCTACCAAACATAGAGAGCTTTGATCTTAAAGTGCCTAGAGTAAGACTTCCTCACATTCCTATTCATTTCCACTTACAACTTGAATAAATTCATGTGGCTTTTGGATGAACTAGATTTTCAGCTTCCTTCCATAGCAGATAAGAATATACACATTCTACTTTATGGAGATTAAAGGGGCCTGCCAGTACCTTTGAAGTTATGGCCTCAAGAAGCAACTGAATGTGTTTGGCCAGTTACTGTCAGTGGAACAGCTTTAATATCAGTTTTGAAAAGGCGAAAATCTAGTCTTTTGAGAGAGAGTCTTGGGAATCAAAATGAATAACACAAAAAAGTTTCAGAGAATTAGCTATCTGGGATATTCATATAGACAAGCCCTATGGGGTACAGTCACAGTTGAAATAAGTTACTATGGAGGTGCCAGCTTAAGTCTCGGTTCTACAGAGGAGGATAATTTGTAACTCTCAAAGTCAAAATAGTCTTATCCTGCATAGCAGCTCTTTCAGAACTGGAATCCAGAGGTTTCTTCAGGTAGATAACATCCTCAATAAACATTAACGAATAGCCAAAAAGTGGTTCTAGAAGCATCTAGAACCACTGCATCTAGAAGCAGGGCCAAGTGTAAAGACAGAAGCCTGTGACCATAGCAGTATACTATTTTATATTTTTATATTTATTATAAATAACACTGTAAACTAATCCTACATAAAGTTTTATAACTATATCTCTTTATTCCCTGGGTATCCATTTCTAGAAGTGACATGTGAGTCAAAGCATATTACTATATGACTTCCAGAGATTATAATAATGGATTTTCTTCAGTTGGGGTACTCTAGACAGCAGACACTAAGATGATAACAGAAATGCAAGATATTTATTGGGAAAAACACTTGTAAAGGAGTAAGGGAAGAGGGAGCAGGGATAACAAGGGAGAGCATTCAGCAGGACTGACACCTGTGAACCAAGGGGAAGGAAAGGAGGAATGGGTAAGCAGAGCTTCGAACTGCAGTGCAGCACTCAAAAAGCATCAGCAGAGCCAATGAGGAGCTCCCCACCCCACCCCCAGCAAAGATTACCTGTCAGAGGAGTCCTGCATTGGGCAGAAGTGGCCCGGTTCTAGTGGCCCCACCATGCTCAGTCATTGGCTGCAAGCCCTGGAGAATGCAGCATTGGCATGAACACTTGGTTGGGTCCCAAAGGTGCAGCGGCTAGAGGCGTGAGTTCACATCCTCGCCTCCATGACTACCTCATTTACTTTCTACCTGCAGTGTACATGACAGCAGCTGTGTTCCAGGGTCCTGGTCATCATCACAGGGTATTAACATTATTCTTAAGAGCAGCCAATGTAGTAAACAGAAAATAGTATCTCTTTTTTTTCATTTATTTTGAGTTTTCTCGATTAGTAATGTACTTGTACTTATGTTTATTGACATAAATCAATATTTCTGCTTTTGGCAATTTTATTTGTCACCTTTTCCTTTTTCCTATAATGGTATTAATTTTTTCAGTCATTTTTTTAACTCCTATATATTAAATCCACCTTTGTCAAATGCAGTGCAAATGTCTTCAATTTGTTCTTCGTCTATCAATCCTTTCCCTACTAGCTCAGTTTTTAATTTTTTTTTGTTTAGAGAGAACTTCCCTAAGTCAAAATCAGAAATATTTTCAATTTTATTCTAGTTTTAAAAAATTATTTCCCCTTTATTTATTTTTGTTGTTGTAGTATATGACATAAGGAAGGAATCCATTTATTCTAAATATTTACCAATTTTCACAGCAGCATTTTTATAAATAATCCATCTTCTCTATTCTGAAATGCCACCTTTATCAGCTCCTTATTTCTTATATATACATGGTGTGTTAATCAAAGAGTTGAAAAGTCAAAGTAGACTCATGAATATCATATCTTATCCAACACCAAGGATACTGGCAAGAACCCAACATAGATGAGGCACTCTTTCCAGAGAAGCCTGAGGCCATCACACACAGCTTCCCAAAACTGTTCCTTTGCCCTACATTAGGATATGTTTTGATTTTAGATTAACAGCCTAGTTCTGAACAATTTATGTGAACATGTTGTTCTCAAAAAAAAAATCATTTTGGTTTTGGGATTTCCAGTTTTATACTCC
This sequence comes from Hipposideros armiger, assembly GCF_001890085.2. Classification (NCBI taxonomy): domain Eukaryota; kingdom Metazoa; phylum Chordata; class Mammalia; order Chiroptera; family Hipposideridae; genus Hipposideros; species Hipposideros armiger. The sequence continues at coordinate 535,204 of NW_017731529.1, forward strand.
TTGAGTTACATAAAAAATGCTTACATGAGTACTTTCCAATCTCTAGCAAACCATATCCCATAAATCCATAAACTGCGGGTTTATTTACAATACACAGTCTAGACAGAGCAGGTCTATGCTGCCAAAAAGTGTTATTTTAGATAGGGACTCTGGTAATCTTTCCACTAATAAACACCATTAGCATGTTTATAAGGAGCTCTGGTGGAGGTCAATCATTTTACCCTAGTAGGGAGGGAGGGAATCTCAGGCCTGCTGTTAACGCTTAACTTCCTATGTGGGCATCACTCGATTTACCAATAAAGGAAACACACATTATTTCTTTTGTATCCATTTTTCATGTTTTCTTTAGCACCATGAATTAAACAATCTGAGCTCTAGGCCTAAAATGCATCAGCATTTTATGGCACTACATTTTCACACAAGAATGAATAAATGCAAAGTTATTAAGCACATGATGTTCATCTCTTGAACACACATCAGCCCATTTGGCCTCATACAACTGTGATGATGATATTGGGGGAGAACTCCTGTACCTCATCCCAGGCGTTTTCTTCCATGTGGAAGTAGCCTCATTGATGTCATATTTCCAGTCTTTTGATCCAAATCAGGAGGTATATCCTCATTTTATAAATGATACAACACTTAAATGGAAAATGCTTAAAGTACACATGATCTATGCAGGAAAATATATAACTCGTTCAATAGTGCATGTCTTAAATATAGAAAGCCTACTTCAGTGTGAATACGCAAAAAAACCCTTTAGATTTCTAAATTAAGCAAATGGTTCTCTATCCAATTAACTCTGCATAAGGAGCATTAGTATAAAAGTACTAGACTAGTGAAGAGAGTCAATATACATCAGAAAAAAAATGCATTGAAAATAATCATCATTTTAGAGCCATAAGTGGGGTAATAACAAAAAGTATTTCACAAAGAGTTTCCCTCTGAACAAGAAAAATGATGGAGTCAATCTGTGGACACATACACAAGGTTTATGCTAGGGAAGGCCTCTGCTGGTGGAACATAACCATATTATCTATAGTTGGTGTATTGATTATTAGCCAGATTGTTGGATGTTTGGGAGCCTTCTTAGGGTAATGTCAGCCAACACAGAAACAGAATTAGAACATTTCACTCTAAATTAGACAAGAGTCTTTTAGCTGCAAGTGACAGAAACTAACTTGGAACTAACTTAGGCCAAAAAAGAGAATTAATTGGCACAAGAACTCCATGAGAGTTCTGAAACCAGATATGGGAAGGAGAGGGCTTTGGGTGGCTTTCAGGAATACCTGAATCTAGAACTTGAACACTAGGAGGAGTCTCTGTCTGTCATCACTGTGACAATTCATCTCCTCTCACTCAAGACCAGCAGCTTCCACCTGGAAAGAAAATTAAAAAACAAAAACAAATACAGAAAACCCCAGAAGGAACAGATTTGCTCCCATATGTAGGCTAATCGGTTGGGGGTAAAGTGTGGGTCCTATGATGATACAGCTTAGGTCCAGTGTCCTCTCTAACCACCCACCTGTGGCTAGGGCAGCAGGGTCTTGAAGGAAAATGACAGGTCTGTAGAAGGTGCATGAGTGGAGCAAGGAGAAGAGTTGTTCCCAGGGGGATCTGTGCTCAGACAATCATGGAGGGCATGTGGGTGCAGACGCAAAGGATGTCTACTCTATCTTCTCTGTAAAAGACAAGAAAAAAGGGGGGTGGGGGGGAGGACAGTGAAGAGACCTTTAAGCCATCATCTTCAATTACTAACTTTAAGTCCTGAGTTCTAGTTTCTGTGGCCCAAATAAAGTCCTGGTAGCTCTGTACAGTAGGTATACTGTATTTATAAAAAAACAAACAAACAAACAAAAACAACTTTCCCGTAGGGTTCCCTTTTCAGAAATGCCATCTTAAAAAAGATGCTTTAGGGCCAGCCGAGTAGCTCATTGGTTAGGAGTTGGCTTGGGACGCCAGCTCTGAGCAGCAGGGCCCTGGTTCAGATCCCACATGAAAGGCTAGTGATGCTGCGCCCTCTACAGCTAAGATGGTGAACAACAGCTCGACCTGGAGCTGGGCTGCTGTGAGTTGCCAGCGACAGCATAGGCTGCAGCCCCTGCTGCAGTGGGCTGCCATAAGCTACTGTGAGTGTCTGGCAGCCCCAGCGTGAGCGGCCGGCAGCTGGTGTGAGCTGCCAAGAGCCGCCGTGAGTGGCCATCCAGTGGCCGGCAACTGATCTGCCTCACCCGGGAAGAGCACAATGATAATACCAACATGGGCCAGTGAAGCGACGTCCTCCACAACTAGACTGAAGAACAAAAGGACAGCAACTTGTCTGTTCCCTTTCCCTGATTCCCCAATAAAAAAATCTTAAAAAAAGAAGAAAAAGATGCTTTAGATATCCCTGATTCAGTACTTCCTGTTAATAACACGATTATACATGTAAGTACACTAATGATATTTAATATATAGTACTTTAAAAATAGTTGGTTTATTCTTCATTTAACAACTGTTAAGCCAATGTGTCAGGCACTGTATTAGGCACCAGAACAAAAAAGTGAAGAAGACACAGTCCCTACCTTTATCAAGCTCACACTACAGTGAGAGATAGAAGCAAACAGTCCATGATAATCCAGTATGATACACGTCATTCTAGGGTTAGGTATAGGGTATACTGGTACTTCACAGGGATAGTATTTAATGCTGAGTAGGGATTTTGGGGAGAATTTCCCAAAGAAAGTGATGTTGATATCTAAGATGAGACTAAGAATGCCTAGGAGTTGAAGAGGACAAAGGAGTTGAGAAAAGTGTGACAACCAGAGGAGGAGTATGTACAAAGGCTCTGGGATGCCAGAAACCATGGCGCATTTTAGAACTGAAAGTGATTTTAATGTAAGGCTATAGTGTAGGACTCGATAAGCACAAGAGAGACATTTGGCTGCAGGGGTAATCAAGAGCCATGTTGTAAGCCATATTCAGCAGCTGGCTTTTATCCTAAGGACAACGGGGAGCCACTGAAGAGTTTTAAACAAAGTAATAATATGATCAAATTTACATTTTAGAAAGTTTACTCTGGCTGTACTCTAAAGAATGAGTTGGAAGGGGTCAAGACTTAGGAGTATGTGGGTGTAACTTATGTGGGCAGGGATGTTAACCTGAACATTGTCAGTGTAGTGAGAATGGAAAGCAGAAGGAATTGGGCCTAATTCCAAAGCTAGAATCAAAGGGGTTAATTGCATCTGAGGAAAGAAAGGGGGGAATAAATTAAGGATAGCCCATAAATTTCTGGCTTGGTCATCTGAGTGAACATGGGTGCCATTCACTGAGGTAGGGAATACAAGAGGAAAATAATTGGGGGTAAGGTAATAATATTGATTTGGGGTACCTGTGGGAATTCAAAATGGAAATGCATAATAGGCTGCTGTATAAATGGAGCTGGGCTTCCAGTAAAGTGGCCTGGGCTGGAAGTAAATGTTACAAGTGTTAATGGAAGTAACGGGAATGGATGAGATGGCTGGGAGAAGTGTAATGTGAGATGAAGGAGAGTGCCAGGCAGAACCCCAAGGCACCCCAACATTTAGAACAGACAGAGATAACGGAGCCAGTCAGCACAGGAGACCAAGAAGCAGCACCCTGAGAGGGAAGAGTCAAACCGCAAAAGGCAGCATCACAGAAACAAGGAAGAGAGACTTTCAAGGAGGAGGAAGAAGTCAAGAGTGTGGAATGCTCCAGAGAGGTCATAAAATAACGGAAAATCGTCCATTAAGTTTGGTAGCAAGAATGTTAGAGACCTCGGAAAAGGCTATTCGGTTAGGAAAGAGGACAGTGTTTGAAGCAAGATTGGGAGATTTGAAATAGAGAACGTGAATACAGACATCTTTGAAAGGACTTTGTCTATAAAAGGAAGGACAGATATAGGCAGGTATGGGAAGGGACACAGGATTATACGAAGTAGTAAATAGGGCACAGCGAGTTCTTGTACTAATCTTAAATGTACAGTTCATGTAATCCCTACATGTATGTACACCTGTGTAACCACCCAGATCAAGATGTAGAACACTTCCTGTACCCCAAAAGGTCCCCACATGCCTCTTCCCACTCGACATCAACCCAGAGGCAAATAACCACTCTTCTGGCTTCTATTACCATAGAATAGTTTTGCCAGTTCTTAAATTTCATTTAAATGAATTCACAAAGTATATCTGTGAGATTCATCCATATGTTGCATGGAGCAATCTTTTTAATATACTACAATTTATCTATTTTTCTGTGGAATGACTTTGAATTGTTTCCAGTTTAGGGCTATTATGAATCAAGCTGCTATGAATATTCTTGTTTATGATTTTTTGGTGAACATAGGTTTTCAATTCTTTTGGGTTAATACCTAGAAGTAATATGCTGGGTCATAAGATAGGTGTATATTTATCTTGAGTAAATAAAAAATATAGCCTCAGTTTGTTTGTTTGTTTTTTTAAGGGGTAGTACCAATTATACTCCCAATATCAGCGTATGGAAATTCTTCTCACAAAAGCTTGATATTGTCTTCTTTTTTAGTTTTAGCTTTCTGGTGAGCAGACATTTTGAAAGTCAGGGTTTCTGAGATTATATAAGCCACAACTTCTCGGTTGGTACTTATAAAAATTTCAAAACTTGCTACCTTAAGCATTTTCCTTCATTAGCTACTGCCCTTCAGTAAACCAAATCTAATATTAAAATTATGTCAACAGAATTCAGATGTTTTATAAGAAATAGGTAATTTAATTTTCCTTTGAAGTTAGCTAAATTATAATGTAATGATCAGGAAAATCCTTTCAGAAAGAATCTCACTCCTAATTATGAAGATTTAGGAAATATTACCATCAATGTCCTAGTATGAATTGAGTGTTTTATATGATGATGAAAATTCTTTCTTGTTACATTTATTCCAATTTACATTCTGTATACATAGTGAGATAAAGGCTGTTTCCTCCTCTCATTCTCATTTTAATGATCTATATTTAAAATCGTCATTCATGGTGATCAGAATTATAGACTTCCACTATTTTTGAAGAATGCTAGTGAGTCTTTTGGGGGAGAATAATAAAATATAATCAACTATTGGCATAAAATTGAATATTTATTATTTTGTAATTTGACTGTTGGATGCAATACCTGAGACCTGGTAATAAATATATGACACTCAAATAACATTACTGAATGATTTTTTGTTGCATTGAATAAATCTTTATTCATATTAATATTGCACACAAAGTTGGTGGTCAACATCACCAACTAATAATTTACTTAATTTCTACAAGTGCCGTGGTATATCTACTTAGAAATCTGTTCACATATTTTACAGATTTAACTGTAAACCTGAAGTGATAAAAGAAAATAATAGCAATACATGTTTATATAATTGAGTTGGAAAAGGCCTTTCTAAAAATGACCCAAAGCCGGTAAACACAAATAAAATGTCTGACACATTTGACTATATAAAAATTTAAAATTCCTGTATGCAAGTAAAATAACAACACATAGAAACAAATCAATTCAGAATGAGAAACGTTTAATTGGACAACTGACCCAGTCGCTTGAAAAAAGTCAATTTCATGGGGGGGGGGGAAAGGCAAGGGACTGTTCTAGATGAAAGGGATATGAAAAAGATTTAACCTTGTGTGAGCCTTAATTGATTCCTGGTATAAAAATTTTTTAAAGATACTTAGGGACCATTGAGGAAACTTGAAAACAGATAGTAGTAAGAATGTTTTCTGCATTAATTATATAATTAGTGTATTTATCAATAATTTCTGTAGTTGTTTATTTATTTGCAATTGAAGGACAAACATACTAAGAAAAATATTTTCAGTAAATTTTCAGAAGTTGATAACTTTCCTTTAAAACTCTTACAAATTAATAAACAAAGACAAATGCTTCATGAATAAAATACGCAAAGGACATGAAATCCCAAATCATGAAAAAAGAAATAAAATGATCAGAAAACATATGGTAAATTTTCCTAGCTTGCTGGTAATCAAAGAAATGCAAATTAGATTGTCAAAAATTGAAAACAAAAACATGAAATCTACATATTCTCAAAAATGGCTGGTAGAGGACATAAATTAGTTTAAACTTGGTAGATAATTATTTAGCAACATTTATCAAAAGCCTTAAAAATATTCCCACCTTTCATATACCTGTTGGCCATTTG
>NW_017731529.1:544643-549229 GCF_001890085.2 Hipposideros armiger
ATCAGTGGGCTTTGTCCTCGTGACCTCCCGTAACCCTGATTATCTCCCAAAGGCCCCATCTTCAAATACCATCACATTGGAGGTTAGGGCTTCAACACATGAATTTTGAGGGGACACAAACATTCAGTTCATATAACATAGAACATTCCTCATTTTGTAAAACAAATGTACTTTTAAATATATTAAAAATGAATTGGCCTAAACCTATGAAATAGCTATTTTCTAAAGCCATTAAATCAGAATAAAATTATAGCAGCAATTTCCCAAATTGAATGCTCACTAAACTGGTATTTTATTTCATTGAAACCCCAGTCATTACCGCTGCATCTCTGTATTGGGCTTTCCATTTATGTGTCACCCTCGTTCAAGAATGTGCCCCCTCTGCCAACACAGTATTAAAATAGACAAAGATTACTCACTACAGAAGCATACTGTGTCTCAAGGAGTTTTATGAGAACCAGCCTATATCAGAACCATAGAGTGTGCTTCAATTCATTTTTAGACATGAAATATCCAGAAAAAAAGTATTTTAGATCAGCACTTGGCTAATAAGACCAAAGGGATTTTTCCATGCAGCTTCTGATCTTTTTAAAGTCAGCACAATACAGTATATTTCTGCTGTACTTTGTTGAAATACTGCATCTTTCTTTCCTTCCATTATGTGTTAAGCAGTGATTAATACAGAATCAATTAGTCCACTACATATTCGTCCACTATTCTTTATAGTTAATCTAAAATCTTTTACTTTTTGAATTTTAAGACAATTTTTCCATTATTCCAATTAGGTATCATCTGGTTCACATATCTTTTCTTTAAAAAATATATTTGTTAAACTGATATCCTGACATTAAGTTTACCAGTGTTCCCAAAACGGTACCAGCTTCGCTTACCAACTCCATGTTTGATACCGTACAAACTTGATCTTTTCTCATTAATTGGAATAAGGATATGTACCTTCATCAAATATTTTTGAAAAAATTAAAGCATCTCTTTATCTTTTATCTACAGAATTCATTTTCCTCATTTTCAAGATATATTCTAAAGCAAATTACCTCTAACACTCAATAAAATATGCCCTTTGATGATCACAAAATGCTGATAATGTGGTCTAAAGTAAATAGTCTAGAGAAGATTACTCCCTAAACAGCAGTTCCCAAAATGATATTTTAAAATGCACACATTAGGGAAATTCTTAGTTTTCATTTATTACTCCTTTTTCTTCTACCAATTCTGATTATTTCTTCCAAAGTCAGTGATATTTTCTAAATAGCTTTCCAAAATTTATCCAGTTTTTAAACTGTATTATCTACTTCTGACATTTTTTTTATTATTTAGCCTTTCAAATAGGATGCTACTGCATTCTAGGAGTTTCTTTTTTCTTTGTTTTTATTTTTGCACTAATTTGTCAACAAAGTAGAATTTCCCTTTGCTTTTGGAAAACCAAAGTTTTGGAACATAATTGACTTGATATACCTAACGCAGCTTCATTTTTTAATTTTTCTTCATGTGAAGCAACTATATGACCTGATTCAACATAATCTGGAATCAGAATTTCTTCTCTGTACTCTACATCAATTCCTAACACATGGGTCTGAATTTAAATTGGGGTTTTTCTGGACTTTTAGGTATTGCTTTTTTTCCTTCCAAGATGCCTGTTGACCATTTATTCTATTTAGAGCCTTTGGTTCTGTTTTGAAGGCATATTGTCATGGCACAGTTGTAAATGCTCAGATAATCTGAAATCAGAATATTTTATTTTATAGCCTTGTATTGTCCAAAGGAAAATAAATGATTAGGATTTACATTTTTTTCTCCCTTATTGATGGCTTCCATGGAAGAATCAATGTCATTATCAACTCATACCTGCAACCTATAATACTTTGTTAGTTCTTATATTAATGAATCTCTGATATTCTTGTTTTTTAGCCTATCTTTCCTTTTTTGAGCTTTACAGTTAATCTTATAGATTCACTCTCCTTCTTATCTTCCTCCCTCCCTTCCTCCCTCCCTCCCTCCCTTCCTTCCTTCCTTCCTTCCTTCCTTCCTTCCTTCCTTCCTTCCTTCCTTCCTTTTAGAATGTCAGCTACTACAGCATGCCCACATCCAACATTTAGTGCAATTGGAAGAGCCTGGACTTTAGAGTTATTGTTCCAACCCCAGGCTTCATAGCTCTGTGACTCCTGGTAAAGTAAGTCAGCCTCAGTTTCCTCATCTTTAGAATGTTAATAATATCCACCCCAGAGAGTCTTGTGTCTCCTATTTCTGGCAATGCACTGAGTTAGATAACTCTAAAACATACAAGATGATAAGTTATATAAAATATGCCAATCACTCTTTTAAATGTATAACTGATGTAGAAATGAGATGCTCACATAAAGCCATGTCTGCTCATGTCCCTCCAGATCCACTCTGCCCTTCTCCACCCTATATCACCAGGCTCCCTTGTCCTCTAGCTTCCAGTTGGGCATAGTCCACAGGGAACCCTGGCCAAAGTTTGGAGGGATGGGGAACAGGGAGGTCAAGGTATTTTTTCTCTTGTTTTCCTCCATATGAGGTCCCTTTGAACTGGCTGTGTCTGATAACCACCAGTCACTGTTCTACCCAAGGAGGCCTGCACTATACAATTCTTTCTCCTTTAAAGTCCCAACAGCCTCTCTCTTCTCCCATTACTTAGTGACTAGGAGTAGTGATAGTGTCACATGATCAGCCTCAAATTCCTGTTGGTTCCCATTTGCTGCCCCTATCATTGTAATCAGTCCCTATGTAAATAAATGCTCTTTGATTCATCCCTTTGTTTCCTGTTAGGATTCTGATACAAACCAAGACACTCAAAGGGCTACATGTTTAGGGAAGAGGTAAGCCAGGGAAAATATACCACCAGCACAAGGAGATAACTAGGATGTTTGCTTGACTCAGCCTCCTAAGAAATTATAACCATTCCTTACATGGCCATTAGTTCAAAAGCAATACTTCTCAGGAATCTACAGATAAAGTCCTCTGAGTAGAAGATCTCAAGCTTAAATTTTATAATATGTAAGGAAAGAACCTAGCAAAGGTAAGCATGAGCACGCAAAATAAACAGTAGGATTTAAGTCTCCAAGAGCTTGTTAATAGCATTACCCAATAACAAGTTAGAGTAAGCATGTCTTAAGTTATTAAAGATGCAAAAGAAGAAGTTAAAACATGAGACGAAAGAGAATATGTAAAAAGACCAAGCAGGGCCGGCCGAGTGGCTCTTTGGTTAAGAGTTGGCTTGGGAGCGTGAGCTCTGAACAGCAGGGCCGCTGGTTCAGTTCCCACATGGTCCAGTGACGCTGCACCCTCTACAGCTATGATGGTGAACAACAGCTCGACCTGGAGATGGGCTGCCATGAGTCACCGGTGACAGCATAGGCTGCAGTGGAGCTGGCCGGCAGCGGGCATGAGCTTTTGTGAGCCGCCATGAGTGGCTGTCCAATGGCCAGCGACCAATCTGCCTCACCGGGAAGAGTGCAATGATAATAACAACATGGGCCAGTGAAGCGACGTCCTCCACAACTAGACTGAAGAACAAAAGGACAGCAACTTGTCTATTCCCCTTCCCCGATTCCCCAATGCTGTTCCCCTCCCCCAATTCTCCAATAAAATNAAAAAATATTCCCACTTTTGATTCAGAAATTCCAATTGTAATGATTTATCCTAAGGAAATAAACATGCATTTTGCAAGGATTTGTGGATAATTTTTCCTTAAAATTGTATTTTGTAGGTATACTAACATGGAAAAGTGTTCACAATATAGCATTATTCTAAAAGCATGTCACAAAATACTATTTATATGATCCCATTCATTCTAAACTTCTGTATTTTATATATTATATATTCACTAAGGAAAATACTTACCTGAAAAATACAATGAAAGTAAATTATTACTGTGTGGAATTATGGGTGGTTTTTTTTTCCTTATTCTATTTTCCGCAGATTCTATGATGAGTATTTATTCCTTATTATGGAAAAATGTTACCTTTAAAGAGAGTAACCTGTTAGATAGCTTTTCTTTTGAGAAGAGTTTGACACACAGAAAAGTGTTCAGAACCAACTTGATTATAGCTCCTGCTAAATTTCTCGCCATTTTAAATCTATATTGGGAAATATGAAGTACTTTCCCACATATTATCTCCAAAAAACCCTGTGAAGGCATTTGAAATAAGTCTGACTTCTTTTATAGTTAAACAAGAGAAGGTCACAGTGATAACTGGCTCCTTTCCTTCTTTTTCGGGGAGTGGTGGTCAGTGGGAAAACCAGGATACTGGACTTTTTCCATGGACCCTCAGGAGTTGCTTTCTAAGCAGTTGTCTATATATTATAGTTCATCATGCTAACAAAACCAATTGTGACTGATTTGTTATTTTTAGGGACTGATTCATTGAACGGGTACAATTATACTGTTTATAAATAATTTTAGACTTAGACTTACAAAAGGTTGCAGAAATAAAGTTTAAAGAATGCTTCTATATATGTTGTAAATATTTTACTCACTTATTGTAAATGTTTTATCCTATTTGCTTTATCATTTAACATATAAGTATCATTAAATATATGATTTTTTT
>NW_017731529.1:554264-561023 GCF_001890085.2 Hipposideros armiger
AAAAACCAAGCATACTTGGAGAAGAACTCAAAGAAATTCCAACAATGACAAAACATAATTATTAAAACTTAATGGATAGACTATACACAGCCGGGAAAAAAAGTAAACTGGAAGATAGATCTGAGGAAAATGCTAAGAATGCAAAAGAGAAAAGTATAGAAAATGGAAAAGAGGGGTTAAAAAGATGTGAAGACTAGAATGAGAAGGTCCAACATATTTCTAATAAGAGTTTCAGACAGGGAAAAAAGAGCGAATGGAATGATGCCACAGGATATCATGGAAAAAGGAAGATCTTAAAAGCATCCAGATGGAAAAGACATTATCTACAGAGGAACTACAATTAAACTGAAAGCAGTTTCCTCCACAACAAAAATTGAGGGCAGATGACAATGGAATAAAATATGTAGCAGGTAACTGGCACTCAGTAAATGAGTAATAAACCTCACTTCGCTTTAGTTGGTGGTTTCCTTATGAACCAAATGAGTTCTTTATACTTTGTACAACATATTTGTCTGTTTTACTCAATGCAATTCAGTGTTTGCATCTTTCTCTTGTTTTAATAGTAGTTTAGTTTTTACATACTTGTACCTGTTAATCTTAACTAAAGTTCTTTTAATCTTCAAAAGAGGAAGTCTAAGTAAAAAACAGAAATATTTTAATGCTGATTGAAAAATACAATGGGAAAATTGTACTGAGGTTCTAGGAGATACAAATTTAGAAAGAAATTAAGGAATATATAAAATGGGTAGTAACTATTGCTAGAAAAAAAAAGAAAAATATTGCCTGGAATTTATAGCAAAGAATTACTTAAAATGGACAAAAGGTGTAGATACACAATTGGAAGAAGCAAACGTGAAGGAAAGTATTCAACTCTATTAATAATTTTAAAACCACCTGGTAAAACAATATACAGAATTTTACACACTGCAAATTAACAAAATGTCAAAAAATGATTACATCCAGGTCTGGCAATTTTGTGGTCACACTTGTCTACTTATATACTGCTAGAGGCATTTACATTTACATTTACATAATTAATTTTAAAAATTCAGTTCCTCAGTCACATTAGCCTATTTCAAGCACTCAAAAGATACATGCATCTAGTGGCTACCATACTGCTTAGCACAGAAGACTGCCTCCATCATTGTAGGAAGTTCTGTTGAACATGCTACTCTGAGGTCAAACACTGGAGTAGAACTGATGGGAGGTGAACATGCACAACCCCACTGTACTTGATGCTTCCAAGTGGTTTCCAACGGTTGTATTGATTGACCCTCCTGTTGGTACATGGCTCCAGCTCCTCTTAAACACTTGGTATTTTCAGACTTTTGTGTTTCTAATCTAATGAATATGAAAAGCTATATTTCGCTGATTAAATTTGCATTTCTCTGATTACTAATAAGGTGGAGTATTTTTTTAATGTATTTATTATCCTTTCTTATTTTCTTTTCTGTGACTTTTCCTACTTGGTTTTTTTCCACATTACCATGTTGCAATTATTTAAAATGGGGAAATGTTTATGACAGAGTGCTAAGTTAAAAAAGAAGAAGCACACAAAATTGGCCTACAGTGACTTTAATTGAGTAAATGTAAATATCCAGATGATCAAAGTTTGGAAAATCTGTCGCAAAAGTTAACTTAGATACATTAAGATGTGGAATTTGGGGGTAATTTACTTTTTACCTAAAAACGATTTTAGTATTTTCATAATACTATTTTCTCATTTTCAAAGAGTGAACACATATAAAATTGCTTGATGTTTGGGAAAATTGCCCTAAAACTTCTTACTCTTTGTTTTCTAAGTCTTCCTCTTGGCTCCATGTAGACGGAGTGATTATTTTTCTTTATCCCTGCTATTATTTTTATTTGGCATTATTCCTTTCTGGTAGAACACTGTGTGCTTGACCTTAAAAAAAATTTGTGACTGTGTGTGTGTGTGTGTGTGTGTGTGTGTGTGTGTGTGTAAAAGCAAGGACAGAGTGGTGAGAGAAGAAAAACATTTCAAGATTTGTATCTTTAATTAGACGACATGTTTAAATTGCAGCGGAAACTGCATTTCATAATTCATAGTAAATGGAAATGAATCTGTGTGTATATCTCATGGAGACATCACACATTCGTGTTTGGGAATGTAACTTAAGCACACAGTAGTCTAAGCAGTCAACTTGGAAAATAAATGACATTGTCTAAAATGTGGAACCGCATGGTTTAAAACAATAACAAAAACAAGACAGAAATGGTAGTATAAAAATTAAATAGAAATTCATTCCTGTCCACTTACATCCCTGGGAAAATGGACCATATCTGTTTCACTGCAACATTCGCAGCCAGTATGTGTAACTTTCCACTGGTGAACTGTAGTTAAGGTCCCAGCATACCCAAGCAGATTTGTCCCCCGTTGATCCTTTCCCTTGCCAGGCTTCTTTCTATTACTTTTTCATTTCCTGCCTGGATCAACTCTTCCAATTTCCCTATTACACTTCGCTGAATGATGGCTCCCACCCCCCTGGTGCCAGCTACTTCTGCAGCAGGCCCAGAGACCACAACCAGGATGTTTACCTTTAACAGACAGGAGCTGTTGTTTAGAGTTTTTCGCTGAGACTGCAGGCCCCGGTGATGCTGCAGCCAGCCTCACGTCCTTCAAGTAGTCAACTGCAGGAGCGCTGGGTATCAGCCATGGATCTCTAGAAATTTAGAACTGTGAACTGTCATGTGCCTTGGTGCACTCTCTGGCTTTCCCACTTGCTTCCCGGTGAGCGCCCCTGTAAATAATTTGTTCAGAGCAGAAGGCAGAGAGCCTCTGAGTTTATCATTCTTGTCCTTACTCAGAACAGTACCACTTTCCAGTCGTCTCACCATTTGGGGCTATCTGTTAACATGTCCTAATTGGTAAAGTAAGTGTTGTTGCATTTCCTTTGATTTGCAATAAGATGTCAGTTAATATTAAGAGTGTTGCAATATAAGTTCAAGGACAGGAAATGAAAGAAGGCCAAAACAAAGCAAAACTTTTAAAACAAGCTGTTTTTTTAAAATGAGGATGAAATCTTTACCCAGTAAAACCTGGAGTGCAAACCAAATAGGATTTGCAACTTGAATGCACACCTTCCAGGAGGCCTCTCAGAAAAATCTGCCAAGCAACTGCTTGGCTTCTTGGGGGTGCCTGTCATGTGGGACGCCAGATCACTGCGGTCCTGGAGCCTCCCATGGTCTCTTCCATCTGCTTCAGTTTGAGCTCAGATGTGAGTTTGGACCTACTTACTAAGATTTCCCTAATGTGTATCCTGAATGTCATCTGAAAACATTTTTCTCTCCATGTGCCTGGAATGTACTTGGATGTTTACTGAAGCTACTCTTTTGCTTAATGGAATTAGCTCTGTGGCCCTGTGTTATGATTGGGGGCACTCCAAAGAGTCGTCTGCTTTAAATATCAGCCTTATCACTGGGTGGCAACGTTATCACTTCCTCCCTTTGGGTGCTAGATGCCTTCCCTAGGGGATATGGCTGTAACAGGCTAACCCATTGTTTCCCAAAGTGTGATTCCTACATCAGTTGGGAACTGAAAAATCAAATGAACTGGGGGGGGGGGGGGTCACATGATTGGGCCTCAGCCCAGACCCACTGAATTGGAAACTCTAGGGACAGAGCCTAGTGTTCTGTGGTTTAACATGCCTTTCAAGCAACTCTAATGCACATTAAAGTTTGAGAGCCTCCAATCTAAGCCTGTAGGCTTCAAAGTGCAAGATGATCTGAAAAAAAAATAATAACTTTATATTTTATAGTCTCCTTTTCTAATTTCTACTTTTGTAAGTTTTTAACATACTCAACATGTTAATATCACTGTATAAGAAAAATGTATCAACAAATACATATTGTATATTAGGAGTGCATGTTTAATTTTTTATTGATAGGGATGCATGATATACAAAGTTTGAAGCCTACTTGTCTAAGTATAACATTTAAAAACTCTTGTGCTCTAAATCCAACTGAGCCATTAGCCATCAACAATGTCATATTTGCATTAATACATTTATCTCAGTGCTCACTTATAAAATGCTTTGCAAATAATTTATAGTGTTTGCTTTTCCATTTGTGCAGGCAACTCTCACATTCCCAGTATAGTGGTAAAAAGAGACCTCTGCATTGCACCCTGGATGCTTTTTCCTCTCCTTGGGAAAAGACAGAATAATAATGGTCCTTGAACAGCACCAATGGCACCTTCCCCCTGGCTCCTCAACGCGTTCATTTTTGTGCATGCAGAAAAAGGGACAGAGAGCTAGAAAGAGGGTCTATGCCCAATCCTTACCATGCCCCTTCTCATTCTCATTGCTCTGTTTAGGTGGAGGGATCCCTGGGGGGTTGGGTGGCAATTTCCCCCACTACCCCACGTATACCAGCGTGTACTAGCCTCCTGCGCCTTCTGTGTTACATACTTCTGTTCCCTTTGTTTTATGCATTTCCTTGAGCTAGGCAGAAAATATCATTGTACAGTTATTATAAATGGAAAAATGGAGGTACTATAAGTAAGCTGACTTTTAAGCCGTAATAATTTAGAGACTCAACAGAGAAAAAAATTTAAAATGGCTATTTCATTCCTAGCACAATATTTTGCATTAAGTATGCTCTCAATAACTGTACATGGAATGAATGAAGAAACATATAAATATAGTTCAATTCCTGAGCACTCAGTTCTGGCAATATTGTGTAGCAGTTAAAAGCATAAATATAGGTTTGAATCTTATCATTCTGTTTACTATTTTGCATGACTTGGAGCAAGTTTCATAGCCTCTCTTAAGCCTCATTTCCTTCAATCTGTAAATTAAGGATAAGGACAGTAACCAGTTCATAAACTCATTGTGAGAATTAAATGAGATGTAAGTGCTTAGCATGGTGTCTGGCACATAGTAAACTCCCAGTAAACATTCATTATATTGCATTTTGCCACTGCTGAATCAAATGCCAAGAAATACTAAAGCATGTTTCTACCCTTGAGTACTTTGTCAGTAAGCTCATTAACTTTTTTTCCCCCTAGCTAAGGGCTAATGATCTTACATAATTTATGCTATTTTGAAAATCAAAATTAATGCTTCTATTGGAGAGGCTGACCTAAACATTTGTTAATCATTATCTCCTCCTGCCCATATGTCTGTCTGCCTGGAAGAGCTATTTCTGTTCTTGAGCTAACTATTGGCAGAGGTGCAGAGTCCTCTCATTTTGTTTCACCTAATGGTACATTATACTTCATTATTAAGAAAGAAAGAAAAATTATATGTGGATCTCCATGGTGGAGCCAGTTAGTTGAAAATTTGATGCCAGTAAAATACCACATCAAGGAAGGAATAAAAGATGGCAGGTTTTCTATCACTGTTGAGAAAAATTAATTTCTATTATAGGAGATGTACAATATGTTATCATCAAACAAAAACACAATAGGCTCATAATGGGAGTTTCCATGAACTCTTAAAAAGGGACTCCAGAGAAAGTGAAACTTTCCTTTTCTTCTCTTCCAAATTGTAAATAGCAGGAAATCAATAAATATTATTTGAATTAATAATTGAATAGGAAGAAAGCCTGTAACAAAGATGTAAGCATGTCTGGACACAAAGTGCATAATCGTCTCCCTGGAACACTTCCCCCATTCATCTGTGCTTGTTATGACCATCTAGTTCCCATACATCATTTCCCTTAAATCTCTTCACTAATGCTATGAAGCATGTATCACTATTCTAGTTCAGTATTTAGGGCATCGAGAGGTTCAGAAATTTCCCCAAGGTCATACGTTATAAGTCATGAAATTAAGATATAGTAAACCCAGAACTATTGGACTAGGGACCACTTATGCTTCGTTGTAGAGACTGCGATCTGGCCTTTATGTTAATATTTTTTCCTTTTTTTGGGAAAATGTGAACTACTGCAGAAATTGGACTCCCCTCCTTCTGTAGCCAGATTACTGTCGCTTCTCTTCACTGATTTGAACCCTCTGAAGTACCAGCCTTGCCCCTGTGAGAGCAGGGCATGCACAACACAGACTCATATATGTGGTTATCCTTGAACGTTCAGTTTGCTTCATTTCAACAAACGTGGATGGAGAGCCTTCAATGAGCCAGACACTATGCTAAGTGTTTGGGAAACAAAAATAATGAATAAAACTTTCTGCTCTTCGGAATTTTTATCTGGAAGGAAGTATGCCACACTTTAATAATGGATACCTCTGGTATTAGTATAAGTCATCTTTTCCTCTTTTCGCTCCCCTGCATAAAATGTCTGTTTAATATGTTTTACTTAAAGAAAAAAAAAAGAGGGCTTCAAGAAAAGAATCTCTTAAGAAACCCATCTCTACTGGTGAAATGGAACAGTCGATGGAAGAGCCAGCACTGCATCCCAGGCCTTCCAACTTCTCACATCACACAGTCACTGCTTTTTTAAGCCACCTTGGGGAACCATTTTATTGAGAACCTACTATGTACCAGAAAATCTGTTAAGTGTTGCTGGTTATAGAGATAAATAAGACACACCTTCTGGCCTCAAGGAGTTTATAATCCAGTGAGGAAAACTCATGGTGGAATACGATATTTTCCACGTGTATAGACACTGGTTTGTTCTGTTTGCATAAAACTTTTACCCTTTTGTAAACAATACCTCTTACATCTGTTTGAAATAGCTCTTACATCTGTTTACTTCATATGGGCATGAACTGTCATCTTCTGAGTTATGCAAAAATACAAATTATCATTGCATGTCATTAGAAAGACAGACTAACAC
>NW_017731529.1:561678-571331 GCF_001890085.2 Hipposideros armiger
CAACAGCTCAATATATTGAGCCCTGAAATCCCAGTGGATAAAAGCAGGAGTGAACTTCATGCTGCAATTAATTATCCACACTTTAAATATAATGAAAATAAACAAGCTGAATTCCTTCCGGTGTATCGAATGATAATTGACCTTTAAAGTCCATTGGTATCAGGTACGAATAGTAAGCATCAGAGGTTGAAAATCTTGATCCAAAAGATATTTTTCAGATTAAAATGTGGAAACAGATATGTGCTTCTCATATATGTATAAACATAGACTGATCCTAGCTACAGTCGGTGGGAAAGGGCTGCGTTCCAGCCATGTAACCTATGGGGCTGATTGTCATCCCAGCAGAGATTCAAGAATCCAAGATACAGACGCCACTGGCCACAGCTCTCGCTGCTAGCTGTGAGAATCACAGTCTCTGGTAGACCAGGACCTAATGGGCTACTTGCAGACCCCATATGACTCCGTACAGAAGACCATAAGGAGAAAAACACTGACAGAATCAGAGAGAAAAATGGAAAGACCAAGAGACTCTCAAGCCAAAAAGGATAGAAGGATGAGGGAAGAGACCAAAACAGAATAGGAGAGATCTTTTATTTGGAAGATTGAAGAAATGGTGCCTGTACATAAATGTTAATTTTCTCCTGATTGATAAGCATGAGCTTCAAGTATCAAGAAAAAGAAGTTACGATGTGCAGCCCATTAACTCTTTCAACCTCTAATGCCCTGAGAAATTCCCAGAAAGTCTCCTTAGAATTGCCACAAGTCACCAATGTTTCCCAGCGCTCCCCAGTAATACCCTAAACAGTAACTGTTAAGTAAATAAAAGGTGATTTACAATTTAATAGTAATATTTTTAGTCTTATTTCATTATAAGTATCATAATGTCAGGAAACTGATGGCTATTGATTTTTTTAAGTGTTTAAATCTGTTTAAATATAGCTTTTCCTTTTAAATGGAAAAACAAAAAAACCGAATAAGGTGCTTGGCAATGCTACCCATTATCTATCAACTTTGCCAACTGTGTCACGGGGAGATGTCAAAGGTCCCACCAGAGGACAAAACAGAAGGAAGAGGGAGATGTGCACCATGAGCTGGCCCTGTCATAGAAGGGGCTGGCCCCTCTGAACTCAGCGACTTTCCCACCAAAAGATAATTCAGTTGCACCTCAGGTTTCATTTTGTTGTTAAAAGTCGATTACTTTCTGACGGAACCCGAATAGCTCCAGGGCAGAGTTGATCCCCACTGATGTTCATTGGTGAGGAAGTCACGGAGCCATATGTTCCCATAAAAGAGCATGCTGCGAGGTGAGGGAAATTACTGCAATTACTTCTTCAAAGGCTCCTGGGGAACCAAACTTGCTGTGACTTTCTATGAATTACATACAGGAGGTTTCCACCTACAACACAAGTTTGTCAAAGCTCACTAGAAGACGATTATGAGAAAAGTGGAGACAACAGGAAGACTCAACTATTTCACCTACAGGTGCCTTGAAAAATGTCTTGTTTCTGTTTCTTCTAATTAACTAGGATTCTCTTTTTATTGCAGTGCTTATTTTGGTGTAAAATAGTGTACCTGGCATCTGTTCTGTGTTTATGAACTTGGATAGACCCTGTAATTACCTTTAAGAATTTGAAAACTAAAATAGTAACTTTGTCACATACACACCGGCATACACACACACACACACACACACACACACACACACACACACACACACACACACACACATTTGTGTCCTCCCTGTCCTCTGTTGGTCCTGTAAACTCATAGGCCACCTTGAGAAGTCTTCTTCAAAGAAACCATATGAAAGCTGGACTCTGAAGCTGTCACTGAATTTGGCACAAAATAACGGTATATCCTTGTAAGTGTAATCCATCTGAGAGGAAACCACTAGGGGTATTAGAAGAGACGTCCTGGAGATCATAATCCTTGAGTAAATCGTTTAATCCCTTTTCTCCCTAGTTACTTGCTCTGAAAAAATAAAGCAAACGATATCATCTCCACCCCTCCCATTTGGCTTCCTGAATCCTTGTCATGTGGCTTAATAGCTAACAACAGAATTGGTTGTGAAAAGAAAAAACTTAGATATATTTGCTGCAACAGGAGTTCTGGTTTCTATCTCTGCTAGCTGACAAGCCCCAAGTGTTTATGTCATCACTGAAGTCTGTGAAAGCCCGAGTGGTTGTCGATGGGGTCACCTATTTTTCTCAGCCTAATGGCATGTTTATTTAACCGAAGTCCGTATTTGGGAGCTGTAGGCAAGTAAAAAGTGTTATAGAATAGCAGATCATTTTTAAAACTAAAGACTCCACGGCAAACGTAAGGCTAAGTAAACACAACTTGGATGTGTTAAGATGGATTGCAGCCAACCTCGAACAGTCCTTCACAGTTTTTACTTGTTTTCCCACACATGATCTCATTTGATCCTTGCAACAACCTTGAGATACTTCAGTCACAAAGAGTTGTTATCCGTACTTCACAGCTGAGGGAACTGAGTTCCAGAGAAGTTAAGTGGCTTTCCTAAGATCACAATTCTAAGCAGCAAAGTCTATATATAGAGCTAAGTTTTCTGACTCCAGAACCCATTTTCCTTTTATTATATCTTGCTGCCGTCAACTAAATATATAAACCATTACATTAGGGACAGGCTTTCAAAACGACAAACATTTTGCTGGTTTTTAAAAGCTATTAGCAGTTGCACAGAACACCAAAGTCTGGCAAACTTGGCAAAAAAGCAGACAGACACAGGGCCAAGGCATTCCGTAACTAAAATCCCCAATGTGTTCGCTCCTGACCTTGACCTTACTAGTTATAAACCTTCTCAGTTGTTTTGTTGAATTTATACCATGTAATTATTTGGAGAAAATGTAAATCCTTGACCATCAAGGAAATGCCCATCACCTATCTTCAACAATTAACATTTTATTATGCTTGCTTTGCCTCATATCTACCTGTCTATTCATCCCTCTATCCAACCAGCAATCCACATTATTTTTCTGAAGTTGCAGACATCAGTAAACTTTACCCCTAAACCATTCAGCATGCATATCATTATATAGAGTTAAATATTTTCTTATGGTTCTCTTTTTTGGTTAGGTATAATTTGCATATAATCAAATGCACAAATCTTTTTTTTTTAATTAAATTTTATTGGGGTGACAATTGTTAGTAAATTTACATAGGTTTCAGGTGTACAATTTTGTAATACATCATCTATATATCATATTGTGTGTTCATCACCCAGAGTCTCCTTCCATCATCAACAAGACAAATAACAAATGTTGGAGAGGCTGTGGAAAAAAAGGTACCCTCATACACTGTTGATGGGAATGCAGATTTGTGCAGCCACTGTGGAAGGCAGTGTGGAGGTTCCTCAAAAAATTAAGAATAAAATTACCGTATGACCTAGCAATGCCTTTCCTGGGTATCTACCAAAAAAAATCTGAAAAAATGCACACATCTTAAGTGTACCATTCAGTAAGTTTGCCAAATGTATGTGCCCATGTAACTCAAAGCTTTATCTAGATACAGAGTATTACCCTCACCACAGAAAGTTTTCTCTCCTCATGACGCTTCTCAGTCAATTCCTTCCCAACTGCTATTCTAATATTTGTCACTATTGTCACTATCAGCTAGTTTTATCTATTCTAGAACTTCATATAAATAGTGTCAGTATTTATTCTTTTGTGTTGATTATCTTGCTCAATATCATGTTTTTGAGATCCATCTGTGTTGTTTTGTGTGCGAGGCATTTACTCCTTTTAATTGTTCAGTATTATTCTATTGCAGGTATACACTAATTTTTTTATACACTTTCTTCTTGACAGATACCTGGCCTGTTTCTATTTTGGGGTTATTCTAAATAAACAAACACTTTTATAGAGATATTGTTATGAATATTTTCATTTATCTTGGGTAAATTCCTATTGTAGAAATGAAATCACCAGGTCATAGGGTAGGTGTATATTTACTTTTATAAGAAACTTCCAGAACTATTTTCAAAGGAATTGTACCATTTTAACCCCCAAAAATAATTCTTGAGAGTCCCTGTTGCTCCACATCATCATTTAGCATGGTCAGTCTGTTTAATTTTAGCCATTCTGATGGGTGTTCACCATATTCATTTTTCATTTACAAAATAAGAATACCCACAATAGAAAGCACTTCCATCACCAAGGGATGACTTAGGCAATATCTGTCTTCACTTATCCCTATTTCTATATCAATTTGGGTTTCTTAAGCCATATGATTAATACATTAAATCCTAATTTTAACCCTTAGGAGTTGATTGAAAGATCCATAATTTGGCAATTATTTTAAATGTTTTTGCATTCAACTTGCACTCTAAAAGACTGAACTATTGTTCAAGTTCATTTTATGGGTGTTTTGCTATTAATACTAAGGCTTTCAAAATAGTCAAAATGATCAGGTTAGCTCTTGACTTACACACAATAGATAGATAAATTAAAAAATAAACAAATAATCACAACCTAGTCACTAACTCATAAAATGTCTTTTTTTTTAAGATTTTTATTGGGGAATTGGGGGGATGGGAACAGTGCTGGGGAATTGGGGAAAGGGGAACAGGCAAGTTGCTGTTGTTTTGTTCTTCAATCTAGTTGTGGAGGACGTTGCTTCACTGGCCCAAGTTGGCACCATCATTGCGCTCTTCTCTGGCGAGGCAGATCAGTCGCCGGCTTCTGGACGGCCGCTCACTGCGGCTGCTGGCCGCTCACGCTGGCTGCTGGCCACACACGGTAGCCCATTGCAATCCACTGCCACAGGGACTGCAGCCCACGCCGTCGCCGGCGACTCATGGCAGCCCAGCTCCAGGTTGAGCTGTTGTTCAGCATCTTAGCTGTGGAGGGCAGTGTCACTGGCCCTCACATGTGGGATCCGAACCGGGGCCCTCTGGCATCCCAAGCGAGTTCTTAACCATCGCGCCACTCAGCCGGCCCTCATAAAATGTCTTTGACTGAATTGAGTATCACTTCATGAGTGAGTCTCATAGAACTAAACTTTGACTAAGAAGACTGAATCATTTTAGACTAAGCATAAGTAACATGTAGTAAATTTACCTCCAAGTTAAGTTGCTTCCAGTTCATGGAGGAAGTCCATAGGCCTAATTTTATTTTTATGTAAATGTTTCCTTAGGCTTTATAATTTACCTCTAGGAATTTTCAAGCTTTTAAATGGCTGTTTTCTTGGCTTTTCCTCCACTCTCCGTGGGCTGACTCTTGGTCATTTGTTATAAAAATAACCTATTCTTAATGCTTCTCAGAAATGTATATCAGTCCACTGCTTATAACGTTAGACATATTATAACCCATTTGACAATTTGCCTTTTAATGAGCTTTTATTAATTAGTGGCTGTAATACAGCTTAGTGCTCTAAAGTGGGAGTAATAAAATTTACAAGCCTTGAGGTTAATGTATGCTGGTCAAGGCATCATGAAACACTGATATGGAAGATAACTTAGCCATAGCTCGTTAATTAGTTCCTTTCTTTCCCTATATATACTTCAATTTTCCCAGCTATAAAAGAATAATCTATAAGTATGTGTGTGAATTTTTTAAGCAGAAAATTTGTAATGAAACTTTAGCATCAATTAATTTTTGTTTGGCAGGTTGTATATCTGGTGGTACCTGCAATATATAGTTCCTTCCCACAACATTTAGAAAGGGCAAAATGGTTCCACAGTTCTAGAATTTTTATTGGTTACAAAGGCATTAGGGAGATGGCAGCCAAGGAAATGTGAATTAGGCATTTTAGTTTCTGTTCTGACTTGCCTTTTTAAAGAAACTCTTAATACATAGCTTTAGCTCTCTCTATCTAGCTATAAAATAATAAACAAAATACACTGATTCTAAAGATATGTTAGTATGGTAGTCATTTCTTTAAAGTATATAAAATGTCATCTATATATGAGATTTGCATGTTTTTTGGAATTAAGCCACTAGGCACATATTTTGTATTTCTGAAAATAAGAATACTTCATGGCTTGGAATGATACTGTACTCCCTAATTGCCCACTCATCAAATATACATACAACAGAATCATTATAGGTTTTTGGGGGTTTTTTTAGCCTGCATATGAGCCACCAGGGCGAATGTTATGCGTAGGTGAAAACAGGCAGCTAGCACTGAGATGATGAGGCAGCACAAAAAAGACCTTTCTGCCTTAAAATATTTTCCCTCTAGCCTGCCTTTGGAATAAGACATAACCTTCAACTTTTTCTCTCAAAGTCAATGTATTAGCAGGTAATATCCCAGGATTACTTTTTATTACACAAACTATTAATACCCATTATCCCTTCAGAGTCTAGCAGAGCAATGAGAAGATGGGACAGTCAGAGACATTTTGAGAGGCTGAAATGATATGAAATAGTGAGATGTTGTGTGTATGTAGCTGGGCGGAGTGAGGGTTGGGGGAGTGGGGGTGTGGAGGAAATCCAGGCATCAGGAGGACAGCTTCAGGGTGGAAGGCACCTATGGCAGGAAGTTCTGAAAGAAAGTCCAGGACTTTTGCCAAAGATATATGCTTCCAATGCTGTCCTAGGGCTGGATCTGTGAGATACAAATGAGAAAATAATGTAACCTTTTACTTTTCAGGTAAAGCCACATTTTGCATGTAAGCTCTTTTGAGTCACTTTGTTCTTTCTGACACAGGAAAGACAGAATAGCTTTGCAGGCATTATTGGTACAGAGGCAAAGAATTTTGCATTTTCTGGTGTTATAGAAGCCATACAGTTAGACAAACTCTGCTCATCTACTAAATAAGCACTGAAAATGAAAACTGTCATTGTAAAGTGCTATGTAAATACAAATTCTTTTTACTGTGATTCCAGAACTTAAATAATTCTTACCCCATTTTTGTTCCTGCTAATTACCCCTGACATTTTGCCACTGACCCACTTTGCAAAGGAATCAAATCCAAACACTGCATTATTTAATCAGATTTCATTGCATTTTAAATGAATGGGGATAGAAGTAAAGACAACATATTAGGACAATTGACAAGGGTTCACTTTTAGGCTTCTTCCATTTCTAATCTGTCTCTAAACTTTATCCCTCTTGTTTAGTTTGCTTTATTCAACACATGCTAATTTAGTTGCATATAGAAGAGTTCTATGGACAAGTAATTCCTCTCTTGTTAACCAGAAAAAAAAAGTGATCACTCCATGTTTTAGCATGTTCACATTTGTGTTTTATCATCGCAGTTAATAGAGAAAGGTTCGAGGACTTCAGAAAAAAATTTAAAACGTAACTTCAGTATTTATTTATCTTTAGATTGTTAAGCATAATTATTAGAATTTTATTACTTTTCCCTTTTCTTATAAAATTTTTATTTTTCCATTAAAAACATTTGGCCTCTCATAAATTAACCATAGCAAACAATAAAGGACTATCCGTTAGACTGAGACTAAAGTCCTTCATAAAAATAATTCTCCTTTTGGCTCTCTAATCATATTATGCTAGGGTCTTAATATTAAAAAGAATCTTATAACTGGCGATTGAATAGCTCTTCATTAGTTTCTCTGAAAATAAGAGGTTTTAATTTCTTTTGCAGGCAAGCATATTTTTATGCTTTAAATATATTTTGGAATTTGTTCCAACATTTAAATTGAAAATGTCTGGTATTTTTAATTACTTAAAACGTTTATGATTTTAAGCTCCCAGCAGAAATCTGCTGCTGAAGGGCAAAAGAAAATTAAGAGCTGTTAGTCAGAAAGACATTTATGTAAGAACTATGACATTGGTCATTGGTTTGAAAGCAGTAAGTACTGTATTTTAAACTCAAAGCTTTAAAGAAGATTTGTGGAGCAGTTTTCCTCTTAGGGCTAAGGCAAATGGCTGATGAGTGAAATCCTGGGAATGTTCACAGCTTTTTTCTTTCATTCTGTTGCAGCCCAGAAGATGGTGAGATCCATCCAGAAATCTGTCGGCTTTATATCCAGCTGCAGTGCTGCTTAGAAATGTACACAACAGAGATGCTAAAATCCATATGCCTACTGGGGTCTCTTCAGTTTCATCGAAAAGGTATCTATCTACATTTAATATATTGCCTTAAACATTGAGGAATGTGAAACAAAAGCTCATCTTTTGCAAAGTACCTATATGCACTATATGTCTGTCTACACACAATTAGAATGGATGTAAATGTTCAGGAAATGTTTGATATAAATTAATAAAACAAGTCAATATCAGTACTAAGTGCATAAGAACACTGATCACCTTGAACAGGAATTGTGGTAGAAACAGGTCTCAATTTATTATATTACCACTTGTGAACAAGACTGGTTAGCATCAGCACAGACATCAAAAATATATGATCTTATTAGGCAAGTAAATGCTATCCAAGATTGCTGCTATTTTCCTAAATGAATTAGCTTGCTAGAAGACAAATTACATATTGTATCCCAAAGATATAAAATTAGGGGAAACTCAACAAACAATAGGTAGACATATTAATAACAGAAAATTTCATTACCAGGCTTAAACTATAAAGAGTTGGCTGAAATGACCTGACGCCTCCAGCAGTGGCAGTGACTTCAGCATGGTTTATTCAGACTATTGACTCCCATTCTCAGTGATGCTCTGGCTTCTTGTGGGCATTGGCTTTATCCTCAGGCTGTCTTCCCCACAATAGCAAGCTCATTGCAACAGCTCCAGTCATCATATCTGCATACCATGGGATCCATAAAAAGACAGAATTTCTCCCCGCTATAGACTAGCAAACATCGTGAGCTTCATCCTGATTGGACCAAGCCAGATTATAGGTCTACACTTAAACCAATCACTATAGACAGAGGGATGGAAATTATACTGACTGATTTAGACAATCAAGGCCCATTCCAGGAACTAGGAGAGGGTCAACCCACCCATGATGGGAGAGGGTGCAATGGAGTAGATGCTGGGAGGAAGCCAAAAGTTTCCATTACTGGAGGATTCAACTATATTTTCTTTAATTCATCAAACAATAATTTATTGGGAACTTCCTGAATGCAAACATTTTGTGCTTGAGCTCAGGAAAATTGGGGGTAGATAGAATGTAGTACTTGCCTGTAATTTTAAATTCAGGGATAGAAAAGATCAGTAAACTCTAACACTCAGGAAAAATCTTGTATAAAGGGTAGAACTTGAGCTGGATTGTGAAGATAGGGTTCAGGTAAGGAAAGAAACAGGAAAACATTTCAGAAACAGTGAAAGTAGAGATTTGAAATCAGATGAGCATTCAATTTTTGGAGAGGGCTAAATGACATGATAAAGTACTTATAAAAATCAAATGTTGTGCATGCACATATGTATGCATACAGCAGGACTAAAAACAAGATTATGCTATGCTGCATGATCAGTGTACCACAAATCACCCAGTGTCCAAGTTACAAATCTTTTCTTTTTTCATTCATTCAACACATATTTAATAGCCAGCTACTATATGTTGTTAGTCATCCTTGAAGTCTACTACCCTAAACCTCAAATTTAATAATTTATAATTCATGTTGACTATTAGCTTCTAAACATCTCTTTAATCTTTTGCCCATGTCTACTGTTAGGCCATCATCAAGTGTAACCTATGTTATAATAGTACAGATTTATCCCCCGACTTCCAGCTTCCTTTAGAAAGGAAGGGAAGGAGGGAGGGAGGGAGG